>NC_080473.1:18277500-18435000 GCF_030265055.1 Doryrhamphus excisus | reverse complement strand
ATACTATTTATTTAAAATGTGTGTACTCAGAAAGAATCAGTCCATATTTTTTGTCTATTCAGAAATTAAGTAAAGTGGAAAAAAAACAACATAAGCAAAATTGGAAAGAATCACGACCACATATTGTTTCCAACTACTTAGTTTTGTTTGTAATCTTTTTCACGATGTTCCTGTGTTCCATGCTGTTAAATTAAAAAGGTATTTGGGAGACAAACACCTTCATTCAGCGGTGCATCAGTAATTAGCTGCAGAATCAGTCGGCTTGACGCGCCTCCACTGATCAGCCAACCCTCCAGGGATGCCTGCGGGTCCAGGCAAGCCACATTTCCAATTATTCTGTTGAATTCTTAATTTAGTTATTGTGCCTGCCGTAATTGTGATGGGTATTGGGTGTGTGATTCAATTTATTTGAAATATTTGTGTGCTGCGGATTGGTAATGGAGCTCATGTATGTGTCGGCTCAAGTGCGTGTTGGGAAGAAAAGAAGAACATGGAAACCAAGACACTGCAAAAAAAGGTATAATCCTCACGCTGATGATGTTTTTCCATTGAGAATCGTAGGAGGGGTGTTGCAAATGGGGAGAGAGGATGCTTCGCAAAATTCAAATTAAAGTTGGCAAAAAAAAAAACGATGCACTGCAGCAAGAGGGAGAATAATGAACAGAATTACACTTGAAAAATATGAAAGGAAAAGTGCACGAAAAATGTTGCCGACCATCCACAATCCTAATTTGAGATATGAACACAAGTCTTTCTTTTCTCTCTGCGTTGAGGAACGCACATAATGGGACACACCCATTCTATTATACAGTGGTGTGAAAAGTGTTTCATTTCTTTTTTTTTTTTGGGCATGTTTGTCAAAATTAAATGTTTCAATTCCATCCATCTGTTTTCTATGTCGCTTGTCCTCATTAGCGTCGTGGTGGTATGGGCCTATCCCAGCTGACTTCGGGCTACGTTTCACATCATCAAACTAATTTAAATATTCAACACAATTGAAAACAGCAACAACTGCAATCAAGCGTTTGTGATAACTTGCAATGAGTCTCTTCCAGCGCTGTGGAGGAATGTTGGCCCACTCATCTTTGCAGAATTGTTGTCATTCAGCCACATTGGAGGCTTTTCCAGCATGAAGCCTTTTTAAGGTCATGCCACAGCATCTCAATAGGATTCAGGTCAGGACTTGGACTAGGCCACTCCAGAGTCTTCATTTGGTTTTTCTTCAGCCATTCAGAGGTGGACTTGCTGGTGTGTTTTGGATCATGGTCGTGCTGCACAACCCAAGTTGGTTTCAACTGGAGGTCACCAACAGATGGCAGAACATTCTTTTTCAGCAAAATCCATACTTCCATACATATTTATTCTAGCAAGTCTTCCATGTCCTGAAGCAGCAGACCATTACACTACCACCACCATATTTTACTGTTGCTATGATGTTCTTTTTCTGAAATGTGGTGTCACTTTTACCAGATGTAATGGGACACAAACCTTCCAAAAAGTTAAACGTTTGCGGGGATCATCAAGATTCTTTCTGGCAAAATTGAGAAGCCCCTTAATGTTATTTTTGGTCACAAGTGGTTTTGAATGAACCTTAGCTAGTGAGAAGCACAAGGAAACACTCACCATCCGACGTTTTAGGTCGCACACCAAATAAAACACCAAGTAGCACCAAACCTAGGAAATTAAATAACATTGCCACACAGACACGGAAATGCACTAAATGATATGCAAAAGCAGGCTGGGTACACGCCAAGCAACACGCCAAATGCCACAAGCGTCTGGATCCTTGAGAGAGATGATCACTGAGAGAGGGAACGTGTTGCTTGCTGTCTGCCTCTTTATGCCTCCTGCTTGACTGGCGAGCAGCCACACCTGGGATGCACTCTCTAGGCGTGCTAACACTTAAAAAGAGAAAACACTAACAAAATGAACACACGACGCTACGTAACAATTGCATAACTAATAAGAATTATGCCAGTTAATTACATGCATGTCCTCATGTGTAGTTTTCGTGAACAATGACAAAATCATTCTGTTGACGAATCTGAGACATTGACGAAAATGTTAGTGGGTGGTCGATCGTCCTCGTACGGGTAAGTGGGGGCAAGGGGGGAGGTTCTTACACTATAGCAATCTGATATATCTTATTTCCAATCTATTGCATAAAACTAAGACATGAACAACATAAAATTAAAAGCACAAATTGAACACAGAGCCACCATCCACAAGTACCAGCCTGGACTTTGACATGTTGAAACAAAAGAGGGTAAAAATACAAGATAGTAAGTAGTCTATCGGTGTGTTAAAGGACCAACAACTGGTAGCTGTATACTACTTTTTCTATCAAATAACGGCCCATAGTTACACAATTGGCTGTACGGTGGACAAGTGGTTATCGTGCAGGCCACACAGCTAGGAGGCCTGAGTTCAATTCCATCCTCTGCCATCTCTGTGTGGAGTTTGCATGTTCTCCCCGTGCATGCGTGGGTTTTCTCCGGGTACTCCGGTTTCCTCCCACATTCCAAAAACATGCTAGGTTAATTGGCGACTCCAAATTGTCCATAGGTATGAATGTGAGTGTGAATGGTTGTTTGTCTATATGTGCCCTGTGATTGGCTGGCGGCCAGTCCGAAAACAGCTGGGATAGGCTCCAGCACCCAACGCGACCTTCATGAATGAATTAATTTAGAAGAAGAATCAAAGAAGAAGCATTTTTGTAAGACTAAATATAAAAAAATGGCTGTAAAAACCAACACTGACTGCAGGGCCTGGTGATCAGTCCAAGGTGTACCTCCCTCATTTAAAGGCATCTGAGATGGGTCCCAGCTCCCCTGTAACTCTGGTCAGGATAGAGCATTGATGGATGCATGCATGCTCTGGTTTGTCGATATTCCTGGATCTGACCTATCACAGTTGCATCAGTGAAAAATCCATGTGTTTACTTTCACGTGGTCAAAAGCATAATTTAGACAATCCAGCTGACCTTCCATGACAAGACTGTGCTGCCTTCACTGACAGCATCTTTTGAAATTCCTGCGAATGCTCCATCTTGTCCTTTCTTGCCGTGGTAGGTGTTCTTCTTTTCCACTGGATGGCAGTGCTGCGTCTTGCTGCATAGGAATGTTGCACATGACCACACAGGACATCACCCACCACAGGGGCTTCCGAATCTCTTCCACTCAGGGCCCACACAGAAACACTGAAGGTTGGGGGAGGGGGGCACTTTTATACATGAAAAATACTTAAAAGCAATCCGGTGTAGGTCGATATATGATAACGACGCGGACATCCACTTCTTAGCTTAGTGTTTTGGCTGACAAAGCAAATAAATGTGATATCTAATCATATACAGTATGTCATTAAAAAATGCCATAGAAAACATTAGCTGACACGTTCACATTATTTTGGCTAAATCTGTATTGAAAAAGTAAAATACAGTCGGTTTTCACAAGCTTTTCAATGATTCTCTAATTATTTCCCCTCATACCACAACAGCATTGTGAACAATTAACAGTTCGGGACGTATTGTATTGTGCACAGAATCACAGCCGTGCTTGAATGAAACAGTTGACTAAATACGGAAATGATACGGCGAGATGACGATTGCGAAGAGAAAACGAAGCCTTGCCTCCAGAGGATTTGCTTCTCATTAGCCTCTTGAAGCATTTATTAATAGCCAGTCTTTGGACCGCCAGCATGCATACAGAAGTGATTTTTCTTTTTCTCAACTGGCTTACCGTGCACCATTATGTTTTTAACATTCTGTCTTTTTCATTGTCGTCTTTGTCTTGCATACCTGACTGAAAGCTGTCAATGATACAGGAAAGTAAGACGAGTGTAGAAGGTTGATAAAATGTTTTTTCTTCCTGTCATCTTCCTCCTCACTTTCAACCGCCGTCATTCGGCACAGGAATGTAATCTGAAATTTCTTTTCAAGATTGAAGGAAGAAACAATCGTAGCATTTTTGTTACTGTTTTGTTACTGAGAACATCAACTTTTTCATTCATTCATTTTCTACCGCTGATCCTCACGAGGGTCCCGGGGGTGCTGGAGCCTATCCCAGCTGTCTTCAGGCGAGAGGCGGGGTACACCCTGGACTGGTGGCCAGCCAATCACAGGGCACATATAGACAAACAACCATTCACACTCACATGCATACCTATGGACAATTTGGAGTCGCCAATTAACCTAGCATGTTTTTGGAATGTGGGAGGAAACCGGAGTACCCGGAGAAAACCCACGCATGCACGGGGAGAACATGCAAACTCCACACAGAGATGGCCGAGGGTGGAATTGAACTCGGGTCTCTTAGCTTGTGAGGCCACTGTGCAGCTCTGTGGAATTTAAGGAAATAAGATACTTTTTCTGCCGTGTCTTGACGGACAGCTAATGGGATCCTCCATTTTTGTGGATCTGCCACTTGACTTTTTTGTTCACTTCCTGCTTTCGGTAATACAGTTTAAGTTTGGGTTTTTTTTGTTTTTTTAAATTTTTACATTTTTTGTCCCATACCGAAGTACGAGGTGATATGACCATACAATGACATAATTAAAGGCTGTGCTCCTAAACTTTTGATCAGCTGATGGACAGCCTATTTCACTTTAATGTTTGTTTGCAATTCATTGGTTTCTCAATTTTTGGTGTCTCATACCCATTCTGTTTTTTGGGTTTTTTTTTGGCATTTTGGAACTCTCCTTAGAATCTCTTTATGATCCTACATTGCTAAATGTAATTTTTGCAATTTTTCAACTGGTTTGAAAAATTTGATCATGAATGTATTTTGGGTCACTGGAAGAAGGATCCATGGCCCATCTTCAGGCTAATGTCTGGCATTAACTGCAACTGCGGTGTAATTCTGATCTTACCCATTACATTACATTCTCCTCCGCTTATCCGGGTCTGGGTTGCAGACCCAGACTTTCCCGGTCCCCTGCCACCTCCTCCATCTCCACCAGGAGGACATCAAGGCATTCCCAGGCCAGCTGTGAGACATAATCCCTCCAGCGTGACCCCGGTGCCCGGAACACCTCATCAGGGTGGCGTCTTGGAAGCATCCAAACTAGATGCCCGAGCCACCTCAACTGGCTCCTATCCATGTGGAGGAGGTGCAGCTCTACTCTGAGCGCCTCTCGAATGATTGATGTCCTCACCCTATCACTTAGGGTGAGTCCAGCTACCATACGGGGGGAAACTAATTTCAGCCGATTGTATCTGCGATGTTGTTCTTACAGTCACGACTGAGGGTGGGAACATCCTGTAAATTGACCAGTAAATTGAGAGATTTGCCTTTTGGCTCAGCTCTTTTTTTCACCACAACATTCCGTAAGCGACTGCATTACTGCGAACGCTGTACCGATCTGTCTATCAACCTCATGTTCCCACCTTGCCTCACTCGTGATCAAGATACTTTGGTACTTGATACCATCCCTACAAGATAGAGGATGTCGTGAGGGACACAGTCCAATGTCTTTCCCAAGTCCACAAAGCACCTGTAGACCGGTTGGGCAAACTCCCATGAACTGCAGCAACCTCATGTAGAGTTGGTCCAGTGTTCCGTGACTGGGTCGAAAACCGCATTGCACCTCTTGAAGCTGAGGTTCAACTAACAGTCGTATCCTTCTCTACAGGACCCTGGAATAGACATTTCTTAGAGTGTGATCCTTCTTGAAAAGGGGGACCACCACCCTGGTCTGCAAATCCAAATGTACTGTCTCCGAATTCCACGCAATTTTGAACGGACATGTCAGCCAAGACAGTTTCTCAACATCCAGAGCCTTGAGGATCCTTACCCCGCGAGGTGAAATCTTTCATGGACTCCAGAGTCAGAACCACCAAGCCTCTTGCTAGGGAAATTATTAATTTTTTCCACTGGTGAGAAGGGAAACAATTGTGTATTTCACTCAGTCATTCATTCATTCATTCATTTTCTACCGCTTTTCCTCACGAGGGTCGCAGGGGCGTAAGGCGGGGGTACACCCTAGACTGGTCGCCAGCCAATCACAGGGCACATATAGACAAACAACCATTCACACTCACATTCATACCTATGGACAATTTGGAGTCGCCAATTAACCTAGCATGTTTTTGGAATGTGGGAGGAAACCGGAGTACCCGGAGAAAACCCACGCATGCTCGGGGAGAACATGCAAACTCCACACAGAGATGGCCGAGGGTGGAATTGAACCCTGGTCTCCTAGCTGTGAGGTCTGGGCGCTAACCAGTCAACTCAGTCAAAGAACCTATTATCTATTTGATGTTTTTTTTCTGTATTTTTCTTCAAATTCTGCCTCTCTTAAAGTGTAGACCGGCCTTTGTCGATGAGTAAACTTGCAAAATCAGCAGGGGATCAAATCATTATTTTGCCCACTGTAAGCGTGCAGGGGTATGATCTGAGGGTTATTCAGAGCAGCTTGGCTCCGGCTACATGTGAGGGAGGAGCATGGGTAAAAGTGCTAAAGGTGACCACCATGATTAATGTGAGCACAGCAGCGTACCGCAGCGCTCGGGCAGAGCCATCGCCAGCCACAGCTGCAGCGACACGCGGGAAAAGGAAGTTAGTTGACCTCGGGTTCATGGCGACAAAAGGCTCAACAACAGTAGCAAAGAACTCTGGGCTGTTGGTCAGGGTCGAATATCCATAACCGGTCATTTGGATGCGGCGGATGAATGCTCGGAGGTGCTGCATTTTGCAATGAGTTCAAAACACAGCGGAAAGTCCGTTTACAGATATGAATATCCACAGTAACCATCAAAGTCTCCTCTTTCATACCAAGATAATCCATGTTGACGTTGTACATGCTAAGAAAAATTGTGTTTTTTTTTCTCACAAAATGGTTTTAAGTGTCAAACCACCAACTTCATGATCATTCATTATTGGTGACCATGTACAGTAAATTACGATTCCGTTGTATAACCTGCACGTGTCCACATCATAAAATGTCACATTGTGTAACGCACAAGTCCGTGAGGACCAGTGAGCTCTTTGTTTGTCAGGAGGACCATTGGAGAAACAGTATAGAAAATGGTGCTGCAATGCTGCCTCTGTCCACCAGAGGAGCACAGAGCCCAGAAGCTGACGGTATACCCTTATGGGTGTTAAGTCGCTGTGTAATGAGCTTAATGTTATTTGAAAGATTATACCGTGAATCAGTCAGTTATTGTTATGTTTATACTAGGGTTGGGCGATATATTTTATATACCGGTAGACCGCTATGATAAACGTAAACAATAGTTGATTCCCACCGTGGGGCTTATATATAAAATGAATGAAATGCTGTTATTGTGACGAAAAGGAATGGTCGTGTGTGGAAGTATTTACCCAGCAGACCGCTCAATTGTGGCACAAAATCACGACAAACACTGAACAATCTTCTCCCGACCTACACAAATTGAATTAGCGATGAACACTGACGGAAGTTGGTTGAATCTCCTCCTCCAGAGACTGAACGGAAGCTAGCAGGAGGTTAGCTTGTGTGGTTCTGTGTGTGCCACTCAGACTTGCTGAGTATATTTTTGCCACCTTGTGTTTCACGGCTTTAATACAGCTTTTTTTGAAAGCATGTTTTGAACAAAGCTTGTGGTAGCCATAAATACACATTCTCCACACACGAAAAATACTTCTGTGATCGTCCTTCAAAATAAGAGCGCTGTTTTCTCCATGTCTGTGTAAACGAAACAAGAGTGTCATAATAAATATCAACTTTCATGGGTGACTACATCTTCCCTCATGACAAGCACAGGTATTACAATTTAGCCAGATTGTTGCCAATAAATAAATGTGCTTTACCATTTGAGACAAGTGTATTTCATTATATGGTTTAAGCTTTGTAGCTTTATATACAAGAAAAAATTTAGATCATTATATGATCAAATCATGATGCATCCCAAAAATATCCATATCGCCCATCCCTAGTTTATACTGACCTCCTGCGATTAAACCCCAGTGGGTTTACAAGTTTGCGTGCATTGGTTATTTCTTGACAGTGTTTACGTAGTACTATGTTTAGCTTTTCGCAGATATGTGTTTATTGATATCAAAAAATCACCATAGCAACATAGACACAACCCAGCAACCCCAGTTCCGGGGTCCCACGGTTTTAAAAGGTTAATAACATCAGCCAGAGGCTTCCCCGGGATAAAATTTGACTGACAGCACCATTTGTTTTAATCAGGTGTTTGTGGACGCTTCCTTGAACTCCATTAGTTGGAGTTTTAATTGAAATTAACCTCCACTACTACCCCAATTAACCCATGCCCCCCTCCCTTGACTGGCACCAATCCTCAACCTGAGCATCTGTTTCAGGATGGAGGAACGGAGGGGGAGCAGGGTAACATGGGGTTTACCGTGTCAAGGATACAGTGTTCCATCTATTCTGTTCTTCACCAACTGGACCCGGTTGCCCATGACGCCCCAAGGGGGGATAGTTTATCTAGAAAATCAGAAGCAAGGCTCCACATGGCTTAGTTTGGTTCATGAGTGGGTAGCAGTTGGGTGCCAGGCGAAGTAGGTAGGTCTAGGTGACGAGGGTCGATCATCCTAAAGTCATCTTGCTCATCTTCCTGTCCTAAGATGAGGGAAATAAAGGATAACGCTAATTAGGGTACAGTATGCTTCCTATCTTAATCCCCCTTCATGAAGATAAGAGTGTGTGGATGCAGTGTGAAGTTACACATGAGGTTTTGGCGCCCTTACTGAGCAAACTATAGTACTTATGCACACACACACACACACACACACGAAAGAGACATTCAGTGCCATATGTTGCGTCAAGTGGCTCGTTAGCTCCTTGCTACATTGGCACTTGCCATCTCTTAAAGCCTATAAACAAGCCAATTACCATTATTAGAGCCCTCTAGACATGAAATAGCACCCCTATGGTAACAATTATGTTTATACTAAACAATATAGTAATTATAATCAGAGGAAATAAGACTCACACATGTATAAATCAGTCATATTTTAAAAATATGAGCAGATAAGCCCCCCCATCTCTAGGACAGGGGTCCCCACTCACCAGACCCCAGCCCGGTACGGGTCAGTGGGCGGGGCAATGATAAATACCAGTTTGCTTGATGGTCCTTGAACAAATCATGGAGCGGGTGCTAACTTTCGCCCTTGCTATTATACTACATATTACTCAATTACATATACTTTATTCTATATATAGTACTATATATTAGACTATTATATGTTTATTTTTTTCACTGCATATTTGGTCTCAAATGCTGAAACTGCATGGAAATGCATAAAAGTCAGTTATTGAACGCTGTCTCTCCAAACACTGATATCGACTGGTGAATTAAAATAGTAAATACTACATAAACACTAAATAAATTCTAAAATACTACAGTGCTTCCATTGCCTTGTATTGTATTTTAGGTGATTTAGTTCATTTAGCCATTTTTATGATTGGAAGTGCTGAACTTAGACAAGAATAAGTATAATTGCAAAAAGATGCATTTAAAAAAAAAAACGAATGATAGGCCGCATCCAACTACGAAACAGTTTTCATATATATATATATATATATATATATATATATATATATATATATATTTTAATAGAAGGAGCAATAATCAAAGCGTAAAATTGAAAAGGACAATTGTGGCTTATTGGTAGGAAACACAGTAGTCCCTCATTGAGAGCAATTACTTCCAGACGTTCAGTGACAAATTAATTTCCACAAAGTAGGAGTCATTGTTTATAAATGGAATATTTTGGTACTTAGAGCATAGAAGTCCTGTTTACCACCTTCTAAATACACTTTTTTAATACAATTAGAGCCATCTAGGCATATAATAACACCTACATAGGCAACTTTATACTCTTCTTACCCAATATAGTTGACATGCTAAGAGAAGATAAGTCATAAATAAGACTCATGCTCATGTGTGTCTCTATAAATGTGTTCTGATGCTAGGAGAACTATGTGGGGAAGTGACATGGGAGGCTCAGAGTACTGATGTCATCTTTGAATGCAACTTAGATGTGTATTTTACTTCATCAAGCCATTTTTATACTTCACTTGTGGTTGTTTTTTTCCCGTTCAAGACTGCACCAAACATGATCTCTTCTCTTGAGAGTTGCACAAAAAAACATACCTGCATGATTAAAAAGCATGATATAATGCAGCTGTGAAATTTGTAATTCCCAACAATACCCAGCATGTCTTGTGGGTAATAAAGGCTGGTATTGTTTGGTATTGGTATTGCAAGTATATTTGTTTTCATTCATTCATTTTCAACCGCTTATCCTCAGGAGGGTCCCGGGCATGCTGGAGCTTAACCCAGCTTTTTTCGGGCAAGAGGCGGGGTACACCCTGGACTGGTGGCCAGCCAATCACAGGGCACATATAGACAAACAACCATTCACACTCACATTCATACGTATGGACAATGGGGGTGTGACTATCAGCACTGAAAACGATTTGATACACATCTCGATGCACTGCCAGCGATACGCTAATTTAACAATACATGGAATTTCCTGGCGATACGATGCGATAATCATTTAGTTCAAATCAATGCAATCCGATATGATATGGTGCAATTTATTGCGATATGATGTAATTCAACATGATGCAAATAAAAGGATTTGGCTTTATTCCTTCTAGGCACTTGGCAGTAAATTCAACTAAAGTGCTGTTTGTCTTTTTTACTATGCAACACGTCTTGATCATTATTTTTCCCATCTTAAAACAGCAACTACTCAAAAACAACTTTCCTCACAATTTGACATCAATGAAACAATAATTACTGCTGTAAAAAATACAGTATCAGTAACAACAAAGTTGAAGTGACACTTTCAACAGTGGAATCAATGTTTGTTTATATTCCTGTCTTTAAAACATACTGCTAATATGAATGCACTAGCAGCTAGGCTAATACAGTAGTGAGGAGCAGAAAGTGTAAAACAACTTTTACCCTTTTGAAATTGTTTCACAATTCAGGAAGAAGCCAACTGCTCTGCTGTTCTAATGTCTGCTGTCTAATTGCAGGGACGGACGCGGCATTCTTTACAAATGACAGACTTTTTGTCCAGCTTTCTTCGTTATTTTCTTAGAGAATCCGTAGTGTTTCCAAACATACCATTTAAATGTTGCGGGGGGGTTTAATATATAGAAACTTCCTCGCTGCTGCTTGCGTCTGCAAACATCCATGCTGTTTTACTAGTAGTTGTATGTGCCTCACGGCTTCCGTACGTATTCAATACAAAACACAAAGTAATGATGGTGCGTTCAATGCAGCTGGGGAACAGCATATGGAGGGAAATTGAACATGAATAAAACAGCGCTGGGCGGCACGGTGGTCTAGGGGTTAGCGCGCAGACCTCACAGCTAGGAGACCAGGGTTCAAGCCCATCTCTGTGTGGAGTTTGCATGTTCTCCCCGGTTTTCTCCGGGTACTCCGGTTTCCTCCCACATTCCAAAAACATGCTAGGTTAATTGGTGACTCCAAATTGTCCATAGGTATGAATGT
Organism: Doryrhamphus excisus; assembly: GCF_030265055.1. Classification (NCBI taxonomy): domain Eukaryota; kingdom Metazoa; phylum Chordata; class Actinopteri; order Syngnathiformes; family Syngnathidae; genus Doryrhamphus; species Doryrhamphus excisus. The sequence continues at coordinate 18,423,521 of NC_080473.1, read as the reverse complement.
GAGTGTGAATAGTTGTTTGTCTATATGTGCCCTGTGATTGGCTGGCCACCAGTCCAGGGTGTACCCCGCCTTACGCCCAAAGACAGCTGGGATAGGCTCCAGCACCCCCGCGACCCTCGTGAGGAAAAGCGGTAGAAAATGAATGAATGAATGAAAACAGCGCTTGCATCAGATTTTACCGATACCCACAAACGCATCGAGATTAATGTAGATTTCACCCGTCAATTGCATCCATACCCGGTGAATGAGCCGTTGCACTCGCATCGATTTTCCACGCCCTTAATGGACAAAAATGTTTTTGGAATGTGGGAGGAAGCCGGAGTACCCGGAGAAAACCCACGCATGCACGGGGAGAACATGCAAACTCCACACAGAGATGGCCGAGGGTGGAATCGAACTCCATGCAGTCCATATATTTGTGTGTAAGTTTTCATTTTTATACCTGCATAGTTTGGTGCAGGTACATTGCGTGTGTTTGGTTACTGTTGGTTAGTATTGATCGATGCTAATCAGACAGCTCTATCGGTGTCTCCATTACTTGCCATTTTTTTGTAGTTACGAGGTCGCAGTGTATGCTGGAGCCTATCCCAGCTGACTCTGGGCGAGAGGCGGGGTACACCCTGGACTGGTCAATAATGGTAATATGCTTTACATAATTAAAATCTGTGCACCGCTAATATTATAAATAAAAACCCATAAATTGTTGGAATACGCTTATGATTTCACACAAAGACGCCAGTTGTGACAATTGAATATTGTTGGAAGTTTGCTCAACCTCTGCAAGCTATTGAGTTGATAAACACAAAAGCTCTGTGCGGTGAATCCCAATGAGGTTCCCGTCGCATGGCCCACATTCACGGAGGAAGAAATTGCAGGTGGGGCTTTGGATTGTGGAGAAGGACAAACCAGAGGTGTTGTTGCTGTCGTGTGCTGAGCTGCTTATATTTCAGGTAAACATAATCCAGATTGTGCTCAGGCGGGATAGATTCAATTAAGATACAGAGACAACTTTGTTAATGCGTCCATATCTTAATACCCGGGCCACAACCTGTAATGAATCTGCTGGTGGACGTGGAAGAGGTGGATGTTTTCCTGCAGGAGTTAGCTAACATTTGTACGACCTAGGGAAGGAACTCGCCATTTATACAAGTCATTTATATTTTACCTTGCTGTGTGTCTTCCATCGATCATTTCACCATTTTGGGTTAGTGCTACCTCGGCTTTGATTACTCGTTTGTTTGAAAATGTCCGACAAAAAACAAGGACATTTTTCCCTTTGGAAAACTGTTCAGAAAGGATAATTACAATGTTGCATCAGAAAAAAGTGTAATAATTATAAACCAGGGATGAAATAAACATTGAACATCACTTCTACATTACTGTAATTTGCATTGAAAAGGGTTTCCGATATTAAAAATAAAATAAACCTTAACCCTAAAAATAAAATAAAATAAAATAAAATAAAATAAAATAAAATAAAATAAAATAAAATAAAATAAAATAAAATAAAATAAAATAAAATAAAATAAAATAAAATAAAATAAAATAAAATAAAATAAAATAAAATAAAATAAAATAAAATCAGGGGCTGCACGGCGGCCGTGTGGTTAGCGCACAAAGTCTATATGTGCCCTGTGATTGGCTGGCAACCAGTCCAGGGTGTACCCCGCCTCTCGCCCAAAGACAGCTGGGATAGGCTCCAGCACCCCCGCGACCCTCGTGAGGATAAGCGGTAGAAAATGAATTAAAATAAAATAAAATAAAATAAAATAAAATAAAATAAAATTAAATAAAATTAAATAAAATTAAATTAAATTAAATTAAATTAAATTAAATTAAATTAAATTAAATTAAATTAAATTAAATTAAATTAAATTAAATTAAATTAAATTAAATTAAATTAAATTAAATTAAATTAAATTAAATTAAATTAAATTAAATTAAATTAAATTAAATTAAATTAAATTAAATTAAAGCAGGGGCTGCACAGCGGTCGTGTGGTTAGCACGCAGACCTCACAGCTAAGAGATCCGGGTTCAATTCCACTCTCGGCCATCTCAGTGTGGAGTTTGCATGTTCTCCACGTGCATGCGTGGGTTTTCTCCGGGTACTCCGGTTTCCTCCCACATTCCAAAAACATGCTAGGTTAATTGGCCACTCCAAATTGTCCATAGGTATAAATGTGAGTGTGAATGGTTGTTTGTCTTTATGTGCCCTCTGATTGGCTGGCGACCAGTCCAGCGTGTACCCCGCCTCTTGCCCTAAGACGGATGGGATAGGCTCCAGCACACCCGTGACGCTTGTGAGGATAAGCGGTAGAAAATGAATGAATGAATGAAAATAATAGCAATAGAAGTAAAACATACTTTTTTAATCTTGTATTTATATTGTGATTTTAAAAAAATAATTTTGTTTTTGTTCAAACAGAGTGCAAAAAAGTAAAGCTGATGAGCTGAAGAGTTTGTCTGGGAGAGGAAAAAAAAGGGTAGATCATCTGTCTGGTTGTTAATAGTTACTGACGGAACATTAAAGCGGGGATCGAGAAAGAAGAACTTTATGGACTTAAGCCCTTGGAGGACACCGTGACTCAGAGTCTTACTCAGATGATGTCCTTGGAGAAAGGGAATTAGTGTCTGGAGAAGGAAAAAGGAAAAGAGATGAAAAGAAGGCGGGTGACGACGGCGATAGAGAAACATGCACGGCACCACAGGAAGATGAGGAACGTGTTATATATTCCACTCAACATGCCATGGAACCAAAAAATGGAAAAGCATCATTTTTCTCAAATGACATAAAGAACAGTTATAGGCACCAAAACAATAAATCACCTTTCTCGTTAAAGGAAAAGTGCACTTACTTGGAATTTTGCCCATCATCCACAATCCTTATGTGAGACATGAACACGTCTTTCTCTTTCTGTGCGTTCTAAAGGTATCGAAACAGATAAAAGGAGGCTGCAAGAATGCACGTAATGGGACACACCTATTCCACCGACAAAGCCTTGTTACACCCGCAAATGTAATAACTGCCCACAAACGTAATACAAATCTAGATTTTCTAATTTAGAGTGGCCAATTAACCTAGCATGTTTTTGGAATGTGGGAGGAAACCGGAGTACCCGGAGAAAACCCACGCATGCACGGGGAGAACATGCAAACTCCACACAGAGATGGTGGAATTGAACCCAGGTCTCCTAGCTGTGAGGTCTGCACACTATCCACTCAATCGCCGTGCAGCCCTAAAACATATTGAAAACAATTATAATCATACAAAAAAGACATTTATAGTTCAATCAACAAACATTCATGTTTTTTACGTTATTAATCATTTTTGTATTTTTAATTATGTCCACCCTGACCACGCTGGTTTTCCAAGATTACCAAATAACAGTATTGTCATTTTCCTTTCCAACATCAAAGCATCTCTTTTCAAAATGGCAAAAATGCTGATTTTTTTTCTGGGACGAAAATTTCCATTGACCTCAATTGGATTGCATTTCTCCCAACATTTTTCAATCCATTCTAAATATTCCACATCCAAGCTTCAGCTCACATCTAAGCAAATTGTCTTCTCTTGTTTAATGTCAAAACATAATTTGGTCAGGATGAGGGCCACCCCACCTTCGGAATGTCCCGGCATCTTCAAACCTCAGCATGTGTCATCTTATTCTCAGAGAGCTCCATCCCAGGAAACCATGCCAGAGTATTACGTAACCCCCACTGTGAGCTCCTCCCGTCCTCAGGAGAGTGATGGCAAACTCTCTCAGGGTGACAATCTTGACTCCATGATGTCGGAAAGCAAACCCCAGGGGGCTCTACTTCGGAAGTGGAAGAGGAAAAAGCCGGAATGTGGAATGTTTTGTGGAATCATTCTGTGTGGAACGTGACCGGTTCAAAGGGACGTGCATCTACCTAACTTGAGTCAAGGCTGATTGAATTCCCTACATATCAACACATTCCCTTCCAAGTCCCCCCCCCCCACCCAAAGTCGCTTCAAACTGCTGGCGTCCTGTAATCCGACAGATTAATGGCAGCGCATGAAACGTGGCGATTTCCTCGACAAAAGTTGAATATTGTAGGGAGGGAAGTACAGATCGGCTTTGGCATGTGGATTACGCCCTGTGAAACCTACTAATGCCGCCATAATTTGATGGAGTTGCCAATTTGCTGTATCTGCACTCTTTCTCTCTCTCTTTCTACCCCCACTTTCTTACCCACTTCGACAGTCGCCCAGCCCCCCCCCCCACCCCCGACGCACATTCAAAACCAAAGCCGACTTAGCTGCAACACTTCTGAGGATGTGAAGTTCATTGAGGCGGAGATACATGACAGTAGGAGGGATGCCTGGGATCCCTACATCCCTGAGTTCAACATTGTACTGCTCATGTCACACTAGACCTTTATGCCATATTTGGCTTTGCATAATTTTACCACTGCCGGTGTTTTAGGGGGGAAAAAAAAGTAATTAAGTAAACATGCTATTTAAACCAAAGAAGTCTCATTTTAAGGATTTTATTCTTAAAGGGGAAATAATTACTACAGAGCCCCCTAGGGGACATGGGAGAAAATAATTTTGAAAACAAACAAAAAAAAAACAAATTTTTAAGAGATAATGCAATAGTTTGGAAAGAGCTCACAAAAGTTTTGAGACTTATTACAATCCCAAGTTTGCATCCAGACAGGAACAGATCCCCGAGTGTAAAGGATGTAGTACACAAGGTACACCTACTACGTGTGATGTTGTGAACAGAACTACATGACACACCAAACCATAGAAGAAGAAAGAACACATGCAAATAAGCCTATTGCCCATTAATGCATGCTCCACACGGGTCCGATGTGGTGAAGAAGGACCTCAGCTGTTGATCAACAGTACGTTGCCACCCTCACCTATCGGTCATGAACTTTGGGTAGTGACCAAAAGGACAGGTAACCAAAAGGAGTTTGAGAACTGGGCTCTCAATTTGAGATAAGATGAGAAGCATTATCATCTACTCGAACCAGACGCCTCTGGACACGTACCAGCAAATACAAATAGATGGTGTAGACATTGAAAGAGTGAAGGAAAATACATTTGGGGATCACAATAGAATAAAATATGAGCTGGAAAACTCATATTACAAATATAAAACATAAGGTGGCCAGAAATATTTCAATTTTGAACAAAGCAAAAATTTGTTCTCAATCAGAAATCACTCCACACTCTTTATTGCTCTCTGGTTCTACCATATCTTACTTATTGTGTGGAAATATGGGCTAATAACTATAAAAGCAATCTTCACTCGCTAAATGTACTGCAAAAAAGGTCAGTAAGGATAATTCATAATGCCGCCTACAGAGAACATACAACTCCTTATTTCTAAAATCACAAATACTTCAACTTGCTGATATAGTTCATCTTCAAACAGCTAAAATAATGCATAAGGCTAAAAATAACCAATTAGCTAAAAATGTCATCCAATACTTCTCTACAAGAGAGGAGAAATATGATCTCAGGGAAGAACTACATTTGAAACACTTATATGCTAGGACTACGTTAAAAAGCCATAGCATTTCAGTATGTGGAATCAAACTATGGAATGGATTGAGTAAGACCCTCAAACAATGCACAACGATGAGCCAATTCAAGAAACAATACAAGCAGTTGATGTTTGCTAAATACAAGGATGAAGAGTCTTGAACCAGTCATGATGTGCTATACATATCACTATATTGACACTTACTATGGTACACATTATGTCATTGGATGCTCATATCACTTCCTACTTCGGTACAGGACAAAAATTTAAAATAAAAACTGAAACTATATTAGGAAAGCAGGAAGTGAACAAATGTAACAGTTACTGATTGTAAAAGTACCAGATGGAGGGGTAGGATTTAATAAGCTTTGCTTCTTCCTACTCCTTTTGGACATGTGGAACTGTGAACTGATTATGGGATGCACTCAATTGTAATCTGATGCATGTTCAAATGAAATAAAAACATCTTCCCTCCACTGAGATTTTCACCCATAGACAGCTCTCTGCTATTCATTTTGTTTTCACCTCTAAATGTGGTCTCCACATGTTAAACCAATCCTACCTGATTTGAAATTGATTGCAAACATTCAGTGCTGGGGTTAGAATACATTTCAGCCTTCTGGACCTTCTGGAATGAATGAATGATGCTAACCAAGGTTCCACTGTTTGTTCTTGCCACGTCCATACGTCCAAATATTCCAATTGTATTTGGTTTATTTGCTCAAACGGAAAGAATCTAACCTTTGTATACACCTCATTCCGAAAGAAAAGTGCCAATCCGAATGAATATATAATCGGATTCACGGTGTGGAATATTCCTTTCCCCAATCCGATTGAGGTATCTTGTACCCCTCAAACAAAAGTTGTCAGACTGCGTTCTTCTTCGTGGTGTTTTTCTTCTTCTGTTGTTTATTGGCGGTTGGCAAGCAGCTTTTGTGTGCATTAGCGCCATCTGTGGAACAGAATCTAAACCCTTCTATACGCCATTCACAAGTCCAGTTTTATTAAAAAAGAATATATATATATAACATGTCCCTAGTTTAATTATAAAATATTAGCAAGATTGAACTTTATCTTTTCCTGTTTAAATTTATCACAGGTGCGTTCTTTCAGCGCATGCTCAAATATGACGCAACACGCAGATCCAGACGTTCTTCAGTTTTAAAAATGGAGGCCAGCAATCAGCACTGGACTGCTGCGGAAAGTTTGTTTATGATTCAAACTAAATTTCAAGACTGGATGAAGGAAAAACTGGCAATACGGAGTTATTCCAACAAGTGAAAGAAAAACTCGAGGAAGTCGGTATCACGTGATGTTGGTGTTTACGCTTTACTGCGCATGCCCCATTGACTATTCTGGTTGATTATAGCGGCGCATGTAGACACGCCATTGGAATATTCCTTTCCATGTATACCATTGTTTTCAGAAAGGTCATTCGGAAAGAGAAAAACTCCTCATATAAACGTGTCTAATGTTGTTGAAGTAGCGTGTGTCTACTTCCATCCGCAAAGCTCGCACCGTTTAAGGCCAGCTCGCCGTTGTTGCATCTCATTCTCGTGTGGCTTAGAGATGTGACGTACACGACCCAGTTGAGTCTTCTGACCAGGAGGGAACGATAAGAACCGTCTCCCAGCACTGAGCAATGACAACTCATCTTATATCGTATACTTGTATATGACCGCAATAATTGAATTTCCATGAAGTTGGATTCAATATTAATAAATGGAATATTTTCATCGTCAGAGCATAAAAAGCTGTGTATGACTTTCTAAATATGGGTTTTAACATCATTGGATCAATTATGCAGGCTACAGGATCACAGCAGAGACAGTGATCCCCCTCCAATGGACTTATTCTAAAGTTAGTGTTTCATACAAAGTGGGGAAGAAGGACAAAAAACGAGCAAAACTTACCACTTCCACACAGAATGAGAGTTGGGGTTTTTTTTGTCATTTTTGGTTTGTTATAATTGATGCTGGGTGCTGCACAATGGTTGTGTGGTCAGCGCGCAGACCTCACAGCTAGGAGACCAGGGTTCAATTCCACCCTCGGCCATCTCTGTGTGGAGTTTGCATGCTCTCCCCGTGCAGGCGTGGGTTTTCTCCAGGTACTCCGGTTTCCTCCCACATTCCAAAAACATGCTAGGTTAATTGGCGACTCCAAATTGTCCATAGGTATGAATGTGAGTGTGAATGGTTGTTTGTCTATATGTGCCCTGTGATTCGCTGGCGACCAGTCCAGGGTGCATCCCGCCTCTCGCCCAAAGACAACTGGGATAGGCTCCAGCACACCCCGTGACCCTCGTGGAGAAAAGCGGTAGAAAATGAATGAATGAATAATTGATGCTTTTGAACAAGTCTCAGAAACGATAGTTCGGTTCTAAGAGCTCGGGTACTCCAACTTCCTCCCACATCCCAAAAACATGCATGTTAGGTTCATTGGTGATTGGTTGGCAACCAGTCCATCCTGGACAGAAATAAGAGGTATAGAAAACGAATGAACAGTGAGGGAGCGATATTTGACTGCGAGATTGCGAGGGGCGGCTGTATTCCGATGTGTGCAAAAGGCCCGGTTACTTAAGAGTCGTTTAAAAGACTCCAGTCGGTGTTAAAAGTCATCGCATTTCACATTCACAGACTGACAAAAATGTCAGGTACATCCGATGTACCGTGGTCCCGTTCACCGTCCTGCCACACCCCATGCGCCTCATCAACGACAAAGAGGAGGGGCGGCGAATCAGGAGGGTGGAGGAGTTTTCTCTTTAGCGTCATTCAAAGGACATTTCCAAACAATCACTCAAAGTGACAGACAAAAGCACAAGGATGTATGAAAAAAAAAGAGCGGTGTCAGGGGAGGGTATGCTCACTCCATCACACCTCCATTAACAATCTCTTCATCTTTCCCATCTCAGTGTGCAAATTAATTGCAGTAAAAACACGTAGGATTAAATCTCCAACATGTCCTCCGGCTTGCTTTTGTTGGTCCACACCTTGTCAACATCCATTAGGACGGGTTTGATGCTTCACCGTCTCCAACGTGAGAGGGAGAAAAGGGACCCGGGAAGAAATCGAGCTGGAGGATGGAAGCACGGAGGACACAGACCTCCGACACGGACCGATCCGGCTGTCCTCAACTTTAATCAACTGCGTGCAAGAAAGCCTTTCATCCTTTTCTTTGATACCATCCCATTGTCTGTCAGCCCATATTTCTGTCTGTCTGTCTGTCTGCCCTCCTCCGTCTGCCCAATAATAGACTATTTGTAATGCAGGAGGGGAGCTCCACATCAATCATTCTCCCCACTTTTCACTCCCTCCCCCCCGACAACGTCGCCGCCACCAACACTCCGTCCTCCGCTGCAATAAATATGCAAATGAGACTCAGCCAGACATTTGTAATTTGAAGCTTGAATCGCTGGTGTAAAGCACACAAACGTATTAATTGCCGGGGGCTGCAGAAATCCCATTTTCTCTGGGCATTGATTACAAAATTGGGATGAGCATCTTTAAAAACTTTCAACGGTCTTCATGGTGCGTGCTCATCTGAAGGTAAATATCAGTGGATCATTTTACCTTTTACATTTTACCGTGGATGCCTTTAAGACGACACGAGCATAGGAAATATTCACGCTTACACGTTCATTCATTTATTCATTTTCTACAGCTTATCCTCACGAGGGTCGCGGGCGTCCTGCAGCCTATCCCAGCTGTCTTCTTACCATGGACTGGTGGCCAGCAAATCACAGGGCACATATAGACAAACAACCATTCACACTCACATTCATACCTATGGACAATTTGGGATCGCCAATTAACCTAGCATGTTTTGGAATGTAATGGTAATGGTTTTATTTCATTTGAACATGCATCAGATTACAATTGAATGCATCACATAATCAGTTCACAGTTCCACATGTCCAAAAGGAGTAGGAAGAAGCAAAGCTTATTAAATCCTACCCTTCCATCTGGTACTTTTACAATCAGTAACTGTTACATTTGTTCACTTCCTGCTTTCCATAATACAGTTTAAGGTTTTTTTTGTTTTGTTTTTTTTAATAATGTACCTCGTACCGAAGTAGGAGGTGATATGACCATCCGATGACATAATGGGTACCATAGTAAGTGTCAATATAGTGATATGTATAGCACATCATGACTGGTTCAAGACTCTTCATCCTTGTATTTAGCAAACATCAACTGCTTGTATTGTTTCTTGAATTGGCTCATCGTTGTGCATTGTTTGAGGGTCTTACTCAATCCATTCCATAGTTTGATTCCACATACTGAAATGCTATGGCTTTTTAACGTAGTCCTAGCATAGAAGTGTTTCAAATGTAGTTCTTCCCTGAGATCATATTTCTCCTCTCTTGTAGAGAAGTATTGGATGACATTTTTAGGTAATTGGTTATTTTTAGCCTTATGCATTATTTTAGCTGTTTGAAGATGAACTATATCAGCAAGTTGAAGTATTTGTGATTTTAGAAATAAGGAGTTAGTATGTTCTCTGTAGGCGGCATTATGAATTATCCTTACTGACCTTTTTTGCAGTACATTTAGCGAGTGAAGATTGCTTTTATAGTTATTAGCCCATATTTCCACACAATAAGTAAGACATGGTAGAACCAGAGAGCAATAAAGAGTGTGGAGTGATTTCTGATTGAGAACAAATTTTGCTTTGTTCAATCCAGAAATATTTCTGGCCATGTGTGGGAGGAAACCGGAGTACCCGGAGAAAACCCACGCATGCACGGGGAGAACATGCAAACTCCACACAGAGATGGCCGAGGGTGGATTTGAACTCAGGTCCCCTAGCTGAGAGGCCTGCACGCTAACCACTAGTTCGCCGTGCAGCCCGATTTATTCATGTATTCTTGAAAAAAAATTGTATGACTGTATGAATCTGAAGTGGCTGACACACTAATATGAAGCTTATGGCTGGCCAAATGCATTTCATAAAGTCAACACAACAAGCAGGTTTATTAAAATAATAAGCAACATGTGGATGTTGTAATACACAACAGAATGGCGTTTTGTCAGTGTAGTCGGACGCTAACAACTTGTTGAAAAAAAAAAAAACACTTCCCCTGGGTAGAAAAGCCAGCAGTTGGTCTCCAATATGTGAAAGACAAATGAATGACACTCAGTGGGTCTGCTGGTGTCGACACGCTCCACGTGTGGCGCTAATCAGGCCAACAAACAATCCTCACATACATCAGGACATCCTCTGTGGGAAATCTGCGGTACCTATTTTTTTGTAATTGTCCCAACATTCCCTCCTTCCTATGCTAACTGAGGTTCCAATGTATTACAGTTGATGAATGCACTTCATAATATTTCCATGCCACACCCAAATAAATCCCACAATCGGGAAATTCAGGTGAGAGGAGGGGTACACCCTGACTGGTCGCCAGCCAATCACAGGGCACATATAGACAAACAACCATTCACACTCATATTCATACCTATGGACAATTTGGAGTCGCCAATTAACCTAGCAAGTTTTTGGAATGTGGGAGGAAACCGGAATACCCGGAGAAAACCCACGCATGCGCGGGGAGAACATGCAAACTCCACACAGAGATGCCCGAGGGTGCAATTGAACCAGGGTCCCCTAGCTGTGAGGTCCACACACTAACCACACGACCGCCGTGCAGCCTCAATAACCACAATGATTTCATATTTAATATTACTGTATGTATGCTGGAGCCTATCCTAGCTGTCTTTGGACGAAAGGCGGGGTACACCCTGGACTGGAGTATTACCTATATTCAGTTATGTTCAATTCTGTTCAAATATTGTGCGTATAGCAACATAATGAGTGTTTAGTGGAGTCATCCATGGGCAGACGTTTGGCGTCCACCAACATGAATCCAACCTTCCATGCTGAATTGGAAGGTTGGATTCCAATTCCAATTCCAGCTGACTGAAAAGTAAAGCTACTTCTCCTGCCGATCTCCATGTTTGTCATGGTCCCATCTATGGAAATGATGTCATCGATGCTTCTGAGTCCATGGCTGCAGCGCCGCCATTACATTGGCATTTGCACTTGAGATATACTGTGTTTTTAAAAACATCCATATTTTTGTGGATGTGGCCCAAATGACACCGTAGCATCAATATAGGAATCCCAGCAGTAGCTGATACTGCCCCCCCCCCCACACACACACATTGCACACTGCATCCGACTATTTTAGATAGATAGATAGATAGATAGATAGATAGATAGATAGATAGATAGATAGATAGATAGATAGATAGATAGATAGATAGATAGATAGATAGATAGATAGATAGATAGATAGATAGATAGATAGATAGATAGATAGATAGATAGATAGATAGATAGATAGATAGATAGATAGATAGATAGATAGATAGATAGATAGATAGATAGATAGATAGATAGATAGATAGATAGATAGATAGATAGATAGATAGATAGATAGATAGATAGATAGATAGATAGATAGATAGATAGATAGATAGATAGATAGATAGATAGATGTGTAGTGAAATTGCCAACGAAATGTCGTTGCCTGGCTCCCATATAATAACAGACACAAAAGAAGATAAGTAATAATAAATAATAATAATAATAATAATAATAATAATGTGGAGAATAAATAGATAGAATAGACACCAAATATGAACTGTCACGGGGTGTCGAGGGTTGGACCCCAGATGCAGAGGAAGGCCAACAGGAGTTGCAGTAAGAGTCTTTTAATAGGCAAAGTCCCAGAAACAAAACTGCCCAGGGGGCAACACAAGGTGGTGGCGAGGAAAAACACGAGGAATAAACAAAAATCTCGCCACAGAGCACTGCTAACATAAATTACTAAAGAGAACAACAGGAGGCTGGCTGGACGGCTAGGGAGTGCTGGGTAGACCAGAGTACCAGAAGGTTAGCAGGATACTAAGCGAGGAACCAGCGACTGCCGCTGCAAGCGGCGGCGTTAAATGGGCAGTTGATTGAATGGGCTTCAGGTGTGCCCAGTCCTCCCGCCTCCAGCCCGCTCCAGGATATCTGGAAAACAAGGAAAAGTAGACCAGAAGGCAGGAACGGAACTGTGACAATGAACAACATAATGTGTGTGAAAGTGCAGCGTGAACAGTAAATTGCCCAAATAATTTAAATAATTCAAATAAATAATAATAATGTAAGTAAAGGTAGAGGGGCTTATTTGGCATTGAGCAGTCTGATGGCCAGGGGGAAGTAGCTGTCTCTGAACCTGGTCGTCCTACAGCGGATGCTGCAGAGCCTTCTCCCCGATGCCAGGCGAGAGAACAGTCCATGCTGGGGGTGTGTGGGGTCAGAGCAGATCCGATGGGCTCTAGATACACACCGGCTGTTTGCTATGTCCTTAATGGGGGGGGAGCTGGGTCCCGATGATCTTCTCCGCTGTCCTCACCACTCTCTGCAGTAACGTCCAGTCCGAGGCCTTGCAGCTCCCAGACCAGACGGAGATGCAGTTGGTCAGCAGGCTCTCGATGGTCCCTCTGTAGAAGGTGGTAAGGATAGGAGGGGAGAGGGAGGCTCTTCTCATCCGCCGCAGGAAGTGCAGTCGCTGCTGTGCCTTCTTCGCCAGAGCGGAGGTGTGGAGTGACCAGCCGAGGTTGTCCGTGATATGCACCCCCAAGTACTTGCTTGTGTTCACAACTTCTACGGCCGTGTCGTTGATGCTGAGTGGAGTGTGGCTGGGTCTGGATCTCCTGAAGTCGACGATGATCTCCTTTGTTTTGTCAACATTCAGGATCAGGTTGTTCGCCTTGCACCAATCCACAAGGTGTCGCACTTCCTCCCTGTAAGCCAGTTCGTTGTTGTCCTGAATGAGGCCCACAACTGTTGTGTCGTCCGCGTACTTCAGGATATGGTTGCTGCTGTACTTGGGGCGACAGTCATGGGTCATTAGGGTAAACAACAGGGGGCTCAGAACACATCCCTGGGGTGAGCCGGTGTTTTAAACCTTCTGTTAAGCTCCTTTCCTGCTAACATTCCTCCCCCTGCTGCCCTGCAATGAAATATCCAAACATGGCATTCCCATGTCCCCCATAACACTGAAAGGTTATGTTATGTGGCTTCCTGAAACATAAAACTTGTATAAAAACCCACTCAGTGCTGCTAAATTTTCCAAGGTGGCTTCGGTGAGTGGATCTCAATGTAATGATGGTCAGCCTGCATGCTGCTTAGTGCTATCATGAGGGAATGAGTGGGGGGGCTCAGCACACACCCCATTTGGTTAACCCACCAAACCATGATGAATTCATTGTGGATTACAGTCTGGAGGAAGGGAGAAAAACCTGCACGTGCAGGGTGGGCGAGATAACAGTTCCCCTGGATTCACCCCCCCTCCCCCTTTCCACACCGCCTCTTTTCTGCTTTTTTCTCATAGTGCATTTTTACTCATCTTTATCGTGCTCCCGTGTTTGGGTTTCTCCATTCCTATAATGATGATTATTATTATTATAGTTATATTCACGCTATTGAATTAAAAGTCTCTCCCAGATGTCAGAGCACACCACAGGAAGATAATAAGCCCAAGGTTCACGGTCCTTTACACACTAACTCTACCTCTGGGGCCCGCTATCAGGCATCATGTTATTTATTACTGTATTACTGTATACACTTGTTATTTTTTATTACCTCTATTATTATTATTATGACTCAACTGGAATGAGTCTAAGTCGAGTATCAGTCGCAACAACGATATAAAATTTTAGGGGTGTTTGCTTCAGTTCGATATATTTTTGTTACGGTTCGATATTGGTTCAATAGAAAAAAAATGACCTTGCCTTTTTTTTATTTGTATTGCATTGAAATTGCTATAATTTGTGTCACCTTAAAAGTACAGTAGTGCACACACCTAGAACCATAGAAGATCAAAATAATAATAGGAATATAAAAATAAATATATATGATGGAGATCAATTTGGCAGAAGGAATGACAAATTCTAATTCATTAATATCAATTAATCACGGTTAACCACAATTTGAAAGTGTGTGAGAAATGTGTCCATTTTGTTTTTTTTTTGTATTTTCTGAATAAAAAATAATTATTATTAACAATTATGAATATACTGTAAATACTGTAAAGACAATTTAAGTCAAGATGTTGGGAAATGTATTTGCCTAACACTACTCTCTTTAATAATGGCACACTTTACCCACATTAAAGGGCCATGAAGTGTTGCGTTCAAAGACTAATTTAAGTTGAATTCATATATTTTGAGTGAAAATGTATTTTCTGGGATTTCCGAGCATACTTAAAATTTTAAGAGTAACCTTAGTGAGTGATAAGAAAATCATTCTATTTATTTAGACCACACATACACACATAATGAAGACATTGTTATGATTATAGGAGCGTTCCTGAATGCACCTTGTGGGAGTGTGGTGAGAATGAGGAAGTGTTGCTCCAAGGATAGGTCGGAGAGAGGTGTTGATGTGTTCTATGTTCCATAGAACAACGGCATGGAACCTTTTTGTCAGTCATACAGTCTCTTTGTCTCGGTGGGTGGAGGCGGGGCCGCTAGCATACACACAGAGTGTAACATAGTAGAAATGAAATGAATAGAGTGCAATATCTTGTCATATATTTTTCCTAGTACTTTTCTTGAAAGTAATGTTAAAATCATCTCGTCTCATGTATTCAGTATTTGTATTTTCCTGATCAATAGTTTTTGTGAAACTATCACTGCTCATGAAGGTAGCAGCTTCCATGTTCTTCCGTCAGAGCTTGAATTGTTTGGATCTTCACTCCTTTGGAGACACAAAAATAAAAGCGGGCTCGGGATGTCACATGAAGAGTTTTATGAATGCACCGTCAGCGTCATAAAAGTTTGCCTTCCAACACAATTTGTGACATTCTGCACATGATGATGTAACAATATTTGTGCTATTCTTTTATTTGGCAACTACTCTGCTCGATTCATTGTTCAACTTTTTTTTTGTTTTTTTTTTCTGTAAACAACATTTTGTACAAACTAGCACAGTGAAGCAAAACCCCGGCGAGTGTATCTTCTTCATACAAAAGAAATGAAATCAATACAAAAGTTTGGTTGGTTGCTTGGAACATTTTATGTGGACAGGCTTCTAAAACACGCTCTTCTGGACTCCTGAATTTTATAGAGATCACGTAAACAGTCGACTGTTCTAAGTCCCATTTTCAACTCCAGTGGGAGATTTTTTTTTTTTTTTAGAAGGTAGACTTCATTGAAACAATTCAAGTTGAGTTCCATGTGAAATAAAGGGTTTGCAGTCCATTGTTTGCCTTTTGAAGGCGGCTTTCCACAGATTTGGTGGACATTCACACCAAAAAAAAAAAAAACAACACAAAAAGAAAAAGCCCAGAGCGAGGACAGTGTCATTCCCACTGACCTTCAGAGACCTTCAGTGTCAATATGGCAGTCCGAGGGAGGGACTCGTGAATAAATACAATAAAATACAAAGTCTGAACGCTGCTCAGTTTGGCGCACAAGCAACCTTTGGCCGGATTGTTGTGATGTGTGCGTAAAGCTATTCACGTCTTTGACAGGAGGACGTACAAGGGATGTTGAAACGTCTTCTTCTCACGCTCTGACGATGAGTGTTTGGTCACTAAGCTAAGTCGCTAGCTTTTATTGCCGTTATTTCCTGTTTCCACTCGGCAATTTTCCTGTTTTGTGCTTTGTTTCATCGGCAGTTGGCGGAACTTCAGGCGCTGGGTGGGACCACCAAGCACGTCGGCAGCCGTTCTTTTGGCGTCCGGCTCGTCATACTTGATCTGCTTCCGGTTTTGAATTATTTTACTTCTGTCATTTTTACTTCATTAGTGCCTTGTTGCCCTTTCTTTACGGTGCTTTTTGCCACGCCCCTGCACCATCCTTTGATTTTTTTAAACATTTTTTGGACTTTGACTTTATGACACGTTTTTTTTCTCCATATCTGCATCCAAAGACGAAACACGTTTTTCTTCTTGTGCTTTTGGGTCTCCAAATGTTTTCTACCAGCGAGGGCCATAAGGTGAAAATTAAAGCGTGTAACTTTGTCACTTGGATATTTTGTCAAGATGCGCTAAGAAGTTAGACATTATATATTTAAAAAAAAAGTGCATCTTAAAGAGTGTGAAAAAGGCCTGTTATTAAGATCAGCTTCAATCTTTGCTCTTTTTTTCCCTTTTTTCTCATTGTTTTGGTTTTAATTTTTCAAAATGTCAACACATAATATTATGACAAATTCTCCAAAATTTACAACTTTATTTGTTGTTTTTCTAAATAATGTTATTATGATCATTTTTCCTTTAGTATTTCAACACTATGCTACAAAAATTGACTTTTTTCTCTTTGTATTCTCTTAAAATCATTCAAACCCTTTTTTTCCCTTTTCCAACCATTTTACATTTCCTCTTGTAAACTTTATTCTCGTAATTATTCATTTATTTCTTTTACAAATACATGAAATACATTAGTTAGTATTGCCATAATATTTTGACTTTTTTATTTTTAAAAGTTGACAATTTTTTCTGGGT
The DNA here is from genome assembly GCF_030265055.1 of Doryrhamphus excisus. Taxonomy (NCBI): domain Eukaryota; kingdom Metazoa; phylum Chordata; class Actinopteri; order Syngnathiformes; family Syngnathidae; genus Doryrhamphus; species Doryrhamphus excisus. Next base: position 18,406,503 of record NC_080473.1, on the reverse strand, counting down.
GGAATCGAAAAAAAATTCTCATACTCTTTTTTACTTTATTCTTGTTTTTGTCCATTTATGCTGTTGTTGTTGTTTTTTTTTAATTTTCCAACTATTTCAACTTTCTTCTTGTAAATGTTCTTTTTATAATTATGACTTTATTGCCCGAATATTTTAAGTTTATTCTTGTGATGTTATCATTTTTTGCAACCTAATTTTCCACAAATTACAACTTTATTTAATGTTTTGTGTATTTCTCATAACATTTCAGTTAAAAAAAAAAAATATGTCAACTTTATGCTACTAAAATTACGAATATTAGTACTATGACTACTATATAAAATTTACTACTAAATTTTGTATAATATTTATTCTTGTAAAATGACAAGAAACTAATTGCAGATTACAACCTTTGCTTTTCTGCTTTTCTCGGTTTGTTTATTTTTAACTTTATTGTTAAAGTGTAATTTTTAGAATGGCCCCCGGGCTGCACTTTGGACACCCTGACTTAAGAAGTCCGACTAATCTCTGAAGGAAGGCTGTAGTCCCGCCCAGCGCCATCAGTGACATCATTTTGTGATGAAACAAAGCCTCAAACCTGAAGTGACAACAATGTGCACAAAGAAAGGGAGATGAAGGCCGTCATGTCCGATCTTGGGTTAGTGTCAATAAATAATAAATAAGAAATGATAGAAAAACTGTTTCCGTGGTATGGACCAAACCCTGTTGGTATCCGTGTCTTAATCCAGCCCACAAGGCCAGAACCCCCAGGTCCTAAGAGTCCAGTCTGCCGGAGCGCTACCACACAGTGGCCTCGTTCATTTCTGTGGGCGGATGTGACAAATGGTTGCTGTATCCGTTGGCGTTCAGAGACAGCGAGGTAAAGGGCGGGCTCGGGCCAAACACCTCGGAGGACATACTGTGCAGGGTCCCCGGGATGCCGGGCTCTGGGCTGGGAGAGTCCCCAGGGTGGTGGGACATAATATCGGAAAAGCGCTGCACTTCGCTGGACGGATGGTGGCCCGGAAGGGGGTGGTCCATACCTCCCAGGGGCGTGCCCGTGGGGCCTGAAGAGGGCACAAAGGGGAGATCAACTGGGGTCTGGGCTTGCGATGAAGGTGGCCCCTGAGGAAAGAAGTCATAGTTCCCTCCTGGACCGTAATATTCACTTTGATAATCTGCAGATTGACAAAATGAACATGAATTAGCTTGGGGAAGAATGGGAGCAGGAATAATACCGCAGACCAATTCACTGAATAGAAATATCTTTGATTGATGTTGGAGGAGGGACGAGCCGCCGAGCGCGTTACCCCTCGTTCATTCCAAACTACAGTTGGCTGGGGAGAACAAAATGGCCGCAAAATTAATTAAAAGTATGTCCATTTCATCAGCACTTCTACCCCGTCCATAAAATATAAAGCGCTTGATTTACTTTAAACCTATAAAGGCCTGACATTTAAAATCTACCTTCGCGGGTTCACTATACTCTGCTATGCTATCTTCTGGACCAAAGAAATAAACAAAGTGATGATGTTTTGTTGTTTTTTTATTATACATATACTATACTAGAATTTCCAATGGATAGGCTGCTACTTTTTTTAAAATTTTTAACCCTACTGCATCTGTCCACCAGGGGGAGCCAGCAGAGACCACAGGGAGGCTGACATCATTGCAGCATGACCAATGAAATGCTTTGCTAGGATGAAATGTATTACGGGATGAAGTTAAAATAGCCGTTGTTTTTCATTTTAAACTCGTACTGGTATTTTCCTGGTATATTTCTTACCCATCTTGTGAGTGTTAAGTTGCTGTGTGATGAGTTAGTGTTCTTTGTAAGATTGTTACATTTAGTAGGCTCAACTGGGGTCTGTCTTATATACTGTAAATTATACTGTAAATTATGGTAAATGTGTCAAAAGTCTTTGTGATGTCTCCGTTGACATGTGAGAAAAATCCCAAATATTCCAACCCATAAGAGCAGCTCCAGAGCATTAAAATGATGGCCCATTTACAGCATATACGACATTAGTGATGTTTTTGTCAAAGATGTTACTAATTCATGTCAAAGACGTCACTTATACGTGACATTATTCATGCTAAATGTATTTTTGACAATTTTTTTGTGTAGCCCAAATGCTTGCCTGAAACTGCCAATTTAGGGAAGCTGAATCCTGGGCCGGTCCCCTGACTACCGTATTAAGTTGCACTTTTAATTCATTGAGCTGAGCTTGTTGTGACGTGTAATTGAATAATATTGAACCGACAAGATGCTTTTTGTTACACAATATTTTCCAATATGTTTCTGTCTGTAAGTAATGTGCAAGTACAGTACAATGAAATGATTGGGAAATGTCCTATTTACGACAACAGTGTCGCTTCAGTAGGACTGGATACTAAGAATGTGCGGATTGATACTGCAATACCGATATTTATGATACCTGCTCTTCATGCTTTAAAATCTACTCTCAAATATCAATACTTTATCGATATTTAATGTTTGTCTGAAACGTTTGTCTGTTGACCAATTGTAAACAAGCCATGTGTGAATTGTGAATAGTTTTCATTCTTATAGTATTTCTTAATAATTTATTATTTATTTTTGTGGTTGTATTGTTCTACTTATTTTTTGTATTAATTAAATTACAATTTTCACATGTTTTATACAATTTTGTCCTCTGTTTTTTTTATTTTGTGTCTTGTTGTATGTATATTAACTTGGCTATATTGCGAACCACCTCACTACCTCAATATATGGGTCAGGGTTTGAAATAACTAAGCTAAATTACTTGAAATAATTATTGAGTTATTACAATTAAGCATTTAATTCTGTAATAAATAAATGTATGAAATACACACTTTTTTTTTTTACCAGACACACTTGGTGAATATGCACAAAGTATTGTACTTACTAAGTACTAACTAAATGCACACATATGTTTTTTATTCATTGAATGCAACCGCATAATGCGATGTGTTGCATGCAGTGTCGGGTGTAACATTACTAAATGTTAATCTAATTCATTACAATCTAAAACATTAAGTGTGTGTTATTATGCAGCAATATTTGTCATCCCATCACCCGCCTACTCATCAAGATGTGATGTTTGCTTCTGAACGGCTTTGAGAATTGATCGATGAAAACCGATATGAAGATATAATATTACAGTCGTCCCTCTCGATAGCTGTTTCATGGTTGCCTCGTCAACTATTATTACCGTCGTTAAAAAAACACAACGAAAGTCAAGTTCTATGTAGCATTGTGGTGACAAGGCATCAGTAATGTTATGAGACATGACGTTAGATGACCTTTGACACAAATGGAGCGTGGCTACCGAGTGAGCGGGGCTCAGCCAACATGCCATGGCTGATATCAAGTAAAAAAAAAAAAGGTTCTCCTCTCATTCCGTGTGGAAGTGGTATCATTTTGGCTTCTTTGTCCTTCTTCCCCACTCCATTTTAAACACCTGCTGTTTAACCAATTAGCTCGCTATGCTAACGACAGCTGCCTCTTTCGTTCTTGTAGTGATCCCATAGCCTGCGCAATGTGATGTAAACAAAGAATAACAGGAGCGTAGGAGTGACTCTAGGGGTGTTAGTTCATGTCTAATGGTGTTAAAATCCATATTTAGATATATTTTTCTATGCCCTAAAAATAAACATATTCCATTTACTCCCACTTCACAGAAATTCATTTATCGCAGTCTAATGTGGAACCATAAACGAGGGACGACTGTTATTACAGTTTCAAACGTTACCGTAAAAGCAGTGAAATGTGTGTTTTTATGCAGTTATATCTAACAACTGTTTTTTGATCACTCATTCACGAACGAGTCGAATATTTTGAATGGCTCTCAGAACTGACATATGAAAACCGATTTGCAGATATAAGAAAATAAGAGACAAGTTCATATATGCAACTGGTTTCATTGTTCACTTGTAAGAGCCATTTAACTCGACTCATTCGCAAACATCACACCTCTAAGGCACAAAAGACCACTCTACCCAACAATGGTGAGTACGACGTGAAAGACAAGAGCCAAAGGCAAGAAAGTGTCAGTCGTAACTCTAATCTCATCAAACATCCTTCAGCACGGCCACAGATATAAACCCAAGTCTATCATAAAAGTAGACAATTACCGTCTATGGTAACAACTAATTATATTTACAAAGTGTTAACCGAAGGTTTTAACACACCTCCGTAGTAAGAGAAAGGCCCGTTGGGGATAAGCTCTCCAGGTTCCAAGCGGTCCACCAGCGTCCTCATCCGCCTTGGGCTCCTGAAAAACGCATGCCTCCGAGCTCCCAGTGCACTCAGCTGCTTCATGCGCCTCTCTTTGGAACGCCGGTTCTGGAACCAGACCTGCATTTACACACAAACAGGCTTTTTGTAGAAATGGTTTGAAGTCATATCATTAATCACAGACGGTAAACCGCGTTCACGGACGATTTCACCAAAAGACGCCTTTTTTGGGGGGTGGGAGGAATGCAAAATTTATAACCTTAAAACATTTGGTGTAAAATACCCCTCGTTACATCACATGGAATCTGATCTGTATCAAAATAGAGCTGTCCATAAAATTTAGATATTAGATATGTATCTTTATGTGTATACTATAATACATAATTAAAAAAAATTATGAATTCAATATTTGAAAATAAACTATTATACAGTGGTGTGAAAAAGTGTTTGCTCTCTTTCTGATTTTTTTTTTACATGTTTGTCACACTTGAATGTTTCAGATAACTAATGTAAATATTAGTCAATGACAACACAACTGAACAATAAATACTTGAAACTTTGTATTGACTTTATATTATTATTATTATGAAGGGAGAAAAAGATCCAAAGTTTCGTGTCCCTGTGTGAGGAAGTGATGGCCCCTCTAAAACTAATAAGTGGTTGCCCCCCCTTATCAGCAACAACTGCAATCAAGCGTTTGTGATAACTTGCAATGAGTCTCTTCCAGCGCTGTGGAGGAATGTTGGCCCACTCATCTTTGCAGAATTGTTGTCATTCAGCCACATTGGAGGCTTTTCCAGCATGAAGCCTTTTTAAGGTCATGCCACAGCATCTTAATAGGATTCAGCTCAGGACTTGGACTAGGCCACTCCAAAGTCTTCATTTGGTTTTTCTTCAGCCATTCAGAGGTGGACTTGCTGGTGTGTTTTGGATCATTGTCCTGCTGCACAACCCATGTTGGTTTCAACTGGAGGTCACCAACAGATGGCAGAACATTCTCCTTCAGCAGAATCCATGCTTCCATTTATCACAGCAAGTCTTCCAGGTCCTGAAGCAGCAGACCATCACACTACCACCACTATATTTTACTCTTGCTATATGTTCTTTCTCTGAATTGCCAGACGGCATGGGACACACATCTTCCAAAAAAATTATTTTGCGTCTTGGGGTCTTGGTCATCATCATCATCACCACTACTGTTACTTTGGTTTTCATTTGTTCCGAAATTTTTTGGTGTATTGTCTAGCTTTTGGTCTTCTTTACTTAGTCAAGCAAGTCCTATGTAAGTGATTTCTTGATTGAAAACAGGCCTGGGTCTGGCTAGAGGAATTGAACTCACATATGATGAACCACAGTTTAACTGGGGGACAGTCACATTTTTGACTTTTTTTTCTCTCTTAATAATACACTGCTTCATTTAAAAAGTGCATTTCGTGTTGAGTTGGGTTGTCATTGACTATTATTTACATTTGGTTGATGAGCTGAAACATTTACAGTAAGTGTGATAAACATGCAAAAAAAAAGAAATCAAGAAGGGGCTAACACTTTTTCACACCATTATTTATATTCAATGCATATTTTTTGAATAATTATATACGTATGTAGTAATGTTAATGCTGCAATATCATTGTAGTATCATATTTCTATCATATTGTCGTATTTGTTGTGCACATGTAACTACTTTTAATTATAATTTCTTTGCAAAACACAAAATTATAACCAGTAAAATGTGTAATTTTGGTGTAAAATAACGTTAGATACTCTTTTAGAATCAAATTAAATCTTAAAAAAAACGTATATATTATATAAAATAAAACGTGTAATAATAAATAGGCAGATATTCAAGTATTCTATAATTCATATATATATAAACACACATATATAGTACATATATAACACATATATGTCTTGGCTGAAAAAGCTGTCGGCGTGGCTAAATATGATCGCATAACGTGAGCTGTGCCAAAAGTCCCAGCAGCCAGACGGCAGTTGGCGACTTTTCCATGCGATGTGCGCCAGGAATTTCAAAAAGGCATAAATGACCCATTTCCTAATCAACCTCACCAGTCGGCCAACCTTTTTTTTTTTTTTTTTAATTGAATGATTCCATGTGACTGTGCAGTTCAACTGGAATAGGATGCTTGTAAATCGGGGTGACGAATGTGAGAGAATGGATGCTGCACGCTCATGCCAGTCTGCCAGCGTGTCTTGACACCTCGCCAAACGTAGAAGCTGTTGCTCGACACCTTTTCGAGCACGGATAAACTCAAAAAAGATGCACGGTCACCGTCCTTATAGGACCATGTGTGGACGATGGGATGTCCAAAATCCTTTCAGACGCCAACTTTCACTGACTCGCGGGTACGCGACGAAGGCTCAACGTTCACTAACTCATGGGTTTGAGTTTAACTGACTCATGGGTGGGTGACAGGTTTCTCTCAAGTTCCACTGACTCACAGCTGCTCGACAACGACTCAAGTTTGACTGACTCACGGATGCTCAACGAAGACTCGAGTTCCATTGCCTCACGGGTGCTTGTCGAAAACTCCAGTTTCATTGACCCACGGGTACTCGGCGAAGACTCGCCTTTTACGGACTCACTCGTGCTGCCAAACTTGCCGCATGCACATTGTCATGAGTGACTCAAGTACCCGATTCACTCCAGTGATGCATGAACACATGAGTCAGTAAAAGGAAGCAAGAAGTCTATTAGCGCCTCACAGGAAGTAAATACATAAGTAAAGGTCAGTAGAAACGTTACACATTGGGTCCCATTATAATGTGTTCATATGCAAGGATCAACAGGCGACGCCATATCTATCTGTGGCGGTCCAGATGTATTTGTGGCGGTCCAGTCTTACCTGGATGACCCTCATGTTGAGACCGGTCTCCTGTGCCAGTTGCTCCCTGATGTGTCTGGTGGGTTTGGGGGTGGCAGCAAACGCCGCCTTCAGCGTCTCCAGCTGCTTGGCCTTGATGGTCGTCCGCGGGCCGCGTCGCTTGCCACCCAGATTCTGGTCGTCGTTTTCATTATTTACAGTTTCCTTATCCGAGAGGGCGGCGATCTCCGTGTCCTTTAGGACCACGTCATCCTGGAGGGGGTCCTGAGAGTCTGGGGATAGACTCGGGTCACTGCAGGTCGTGACTGAAATGGAAATGTTACAAAGATGAGTATTAGAAGCGCATAAAAAATGACAATACAGGATGGCCGTCATGCACAGCGTCTAGCCTTGATCTAGCTCTGCATGCACTTGAAAATTCCCAGCTGGTTGATGTGATGAATTATAATAGTAAATGCAAAAAAAATGAATATATTATGAGTGTGTATCTACTTTTGGCACACCCTGGATTTTCTGGCTGTGGTTTAAATAGTTATACAATATTTAATACAATATGCAACACATTCCCTTCTTTTTCTCAACAGCTTATGTCGTAATATTTGTTAGTTACGTATATGACATATTTGGATTCCTTTGCTTTTTGTGCAGCAGATTTTTAAAAGTAGTTCAACATTGGCATATTGTACAAGTAAAATAAATGCATTCTTATCAAGATATTATTTAGATATTGCCCTATGAGATTATTTAGCATATATGAAGCTACTGGGTTGGTTTTTAGCATCTTTCACGCTCAAAATACATAATTTTGTTTTTGTTTTTTTGTAGTATTGTATTTATTATAGCATGTTCTTTTATGTTCAGTTATGAAATTATTAAAACTGTTAGCTCAAAAACTCTGCAGTTTCCTTGAATGGACCCACGCGTGGATAAAACCGAGGTACACGAAGCAAACCGTGATGATGGTGTAGTTTTTATGGGATATAATTAACAAAAACCTAGCCCAACAGTTTTTCTTTTTTCACTTATTCGATGGCCCTTGAACGCACCGCGTTTCCCGCACGAGCTAACAGTGAACGATATTCATATAACATACATATTTGTATTTTTGGTCTTGTTTTATCTCGCATATTTTCTAAGCTAAAAGACAAAAGACAAGAGAAAAAAGACATCTTAAGAAATCCAGCCAAAGTCGCACGCATGCGCGTCAGCCCCAGACAGGGGCTCCGTACCTGAGAGGAGGTTGACGTCTTTGACGCTGGCGCTGCTGACGTAATCGTCCTTGCAGACGAACTTGTTCTCGTCGATGATGTAGAGCTCCTCGCCGGTGGAGAGCTGCTTGTTGCACATCATGCAGGTGAAGCAGTTGAGGTGGAACACTTTGCTGCGGGCCCTGCGGACCAGGTCGCTGGGGGAGATGCCCTGCGAGCACCCGCCGCACTTGGTGCCGAACCGCCTGCACCCACGGAGAGAAATCTTGGTTGTTGTGTGGAAATGGCAGCCTTTTTTATTTGCAGTAAATATGTTTTTTTTAATGCCATACGTCCATTTGCACCGCCATGTTTATCAGGGAAAAATATCTGATTTGAAGGTGCGTTCGCTTGTAATAATAATATTCAAATGTCTACCAATTATTTACACTGATTTGTTTATTGTTTTGTAATAAATGTGTTGCAGAATTTGTATTTTATTCTGTTATGTTTTGGTGTTAAACATGATGATAATTATTATATTGGACTTTTAAAGTAATGTATCTGATTTATTAATTAAATTGGAAATTATTCTTACTATTTTATTATTGTTATTATTATTATTTGATGCTTATGATTATTTTACATTCTTTAGAAATCATATTTGTTATGTCCGCCATGTTTGAAATCAAGTACAATTCGCTTATTTTTATATTTAGAAACTTTGTATTATTTGATATGATATATTTAAAACGCCAAGATTCTGCAGCAGGTATTCTGCAACAATCCGGTGTTCATGGATGCAATGTTTACTTTACTGTTAAAACGTGTATTGGCTGTCTGTGATTGTGTTGTGTGGACTTGATCTTTCCTCAAATAGTTTGCTATTCAAATCCACTTAGGTGCGCTCCGGTGGCCCGGGTTTGAACCAGGGTGCTATTGCGCAGCTTGTTTGCGGGAAGTGTGATTTCCGCCCCGCTGAGCCGCAAAGCACACTCGTTTAATGTCGCTTCCCCTCTCTTTTTTTTCTTTTTTTTTTTGTTTTTTTGCATAAGAATCCAAATGAAGAAGCTTTTAATTAGTCCCTCTTCATCAAAGCTTAGCGGCTGCAAGCGCAAGTCTGTGCGTCTTTGATAAATTAACTACATTACAAATGGGGCCGCAATCTGCGCGCGTGTGCGTAATTCATATTTTTGAGAGAAAATATTAATTTTGCGTATTTAGCCTTTATACAACAATTTCTTACAAAAAATCAACACATTTGTAATTATTGTCTTTATTGTGTTTTCCTTCTCCGCTTTGCAGGTTGAATAACGGGAAGCCCTTATATGGAATATATTGGCGAATAAAGCTACACACGACAATTAAAGTCAATATTATATCGACTCTACATTGTTTTAAATGGCTCCTAATAAGCAGCTTTAAATATTTATACTGAAAACGCTCTGAAATATTCATGCTTAATCAGCCGTTTCTCATGCTATAATTGACTATTATATTGGATTGTATGTTACTCAATTTGACTCTTAATAACAACCCTTTAAAAGGGAAAGTAAAATTACACTCGCTGTCCAAAATGTAAATAATGATAATAAAAGTAATAATAATATGATACAAAAATGGCGTATCGCTTACCTAAAGAAGTCGTTTTTGCAGTAAAGTCTCCCCTCCCGAGAAAAGCACTTCTCCGTCAAATTGCACTTGCAGTCGCAGCACTGCACGCACTTGACGTGCCAGGCTCGGTCCAGAACGTTGAGCAGAAAACGGTCCAGGATGGGCCTCTCGCACCCGGCGCAGTGGACCATGGCTCGGCCGGACTACGGTGCTCGCACGCGGACGAATTCAGCAGCAGGGCCCGCGCATTGGCGGACTTGTTGGCGCTCTCTCCTCGGACCCGCTGCTGCTGTTGCTGCTGTTGCTGCTGCTGCTTTTGCGGGCGGGTCACGGCTCACATAAAACGGGGAAGGAAGGGAAGAAAGGTTCGGCGTCCAAAGACAGAGAAGCGGTCTGTTTATCCGGTCGGCTTCGGACTTGGGTCTGACTGATATGTCACAAATGCCGGAAGAAGACGGTATCGAAGACGGTATCCACACTTCTAGCAGGTCAGGATCATCCGGGATGTCCGTGCATGGACGCTCCGGTGGTTCCGGTGGTGGTGGTGGGGATGCATGCCCTCAGCCTCCGGAGCTGTGATGCGACAGGTCTGCACCGCACTGCCAGGATGTGGAAACTCCAAGCAGACCTTATTCCCAACCTAGTGACGTCACGGCCCTCTGGACCAATCCGCGACGCCGTAGGAGCAGGAGCCCGACAAACCCGATCTTCATCCCGCCAGCATCCTCCCAAAGCCAAGACTCGACGGCAAAGGTGTGGAGGAGCTACCATGCAGAGCAGGTACCAGGATTCATATTTTTATGAATATTACTCTTTTCATGTGTTTTTATTCTATAGTCATATCACGCTGCTGTGTAGAATGTAGAAAAAAAAAACAGGATGCTGGTATTTTTTCAGGGTGTTGTCTCGGGTGTGAAGGTTCTAAAGTTGACAGCTCCGGCGGCCCAGACCTCGGATGATTCATTAAGCTTGAATCCACTTCAAGACCACTTTCAAAGTGTAAACACCACCATTCCATTTCTTAGCCACTTCCTGTAGCAGAGATTCATCACCTCTTCCGTTGGAGAAAAAAAAAAATCCATTTTTGGTTTTTCATTCAAATTGGATCCTCATTTTCAGGAGAGGGACACAGTCAGACCTGCGTGGAAATACTTTATTGCTGACTGTGCATATTTATAGACGAAGAAGAATATGATAAAAAATAGAAATGTCGACATTTACCCTCCGTTTAGCGGGCGCCGTTTTGTGTTTTTAATCATGGAAACAACCACCTTTTTTGTGTGTATTAATATCATAATTACATTGAAAATTAAAATGTAAATATAAATTGAAAAATCATGTTTTAAACCTTTAATTCCCTTTTTTTCTTATTCCACATAGTGAAATAGAACATATTCGTGATGTGTTTTTTAATGTTTTTTAATAAACATAGAACATATGCTCACTGAAAATCATGGAAAAAAATTATTGAGTGCTAATTTGAATACTCAAACTATACTGTAGGCTCTTTACCAGCAAAAACATTATTTTTTTTAAGATTTAATTCCCAAAGAAGTGTTTTTCCAGGAATGTTTAGGATTGGGATTTGCAGCGTCTCTTTTAACCAATGACAGATGATTATTGCAATTTATTTTCCTGTCAAACATGACGTAAAAATGTGTTTTTTCATGTTAAATACATTATTAATTTGCGCGGCTTTGCATATGCCCATTGAAAATGATATTGGAATTAGGATACTAAAATGATTATATTAATCCGTTATAAGAAATATAGTAAAAATATATTATAATAGCTGACACCCTACGAAAGCAGGATAGTCACATGACAACCACTCCTATTTGTCAAACTCCTGCATCCGGGTCTTGGTGTAACTGTAAAGAACTGCAAATGAATATCAAATATGTTCGATATCGGCATGATACTGTGGTGGATAACGGCCCGGGAGGTTTGGGCTTTATGAAGTGAAGTGGCACACGGTGGAGATAATTAATCTGCGATAATGAAGGAGACGGAAGATGCATGCAATCATTAATTCTTATCGTGACGTTTATTTGTCTCCTTTCTCCTCCCCGGGCTCACGAGCTGCGTGTGCGTGCGTGTACCCGCGTGCGTGCGTGCGTGTTGATAAAGGAAGGAGTCTTTACTGCATGACAAATATGTGTGCACTATATATTTGAATGCTGCATAAATTCACCCAACCCAGAAGAAGACCTGAATGTGCTGAAATGTTCTACAAGTTTGGTTCCTTCAAGTCCTCATCCAAATGTTCACAGCAGGTGGAAAATAGCAAGAAGGTACGGTTTGCACCTTTGGATCTTAAGGAGGTTCTAAGCAGCGCTTCCAAAATGCAAAATTGAGAAACCGGAGTGACAGAAGTTGCCATTTTTTGCAAACAAGCAAAGGTCATCCACCTTCTGGAACTGCATTGTTCTCCATTGGATTTAGATGAAGCAGGATGGTCCAAAAGAGTCCAGTCATACCACACAGACCAGGGTCTTAAGTCCTGATGGAGGCTCCCTGCAATATCTCCACATAGCTGGCTGCCGTTTGACGCCCCTGCACAACCGGAAGCTCCATCCCCCTTCACTGTACCGTGTGGAAAACGTCTCAGGTGGAATCTCCTTGTCCAGTCATACCACACAGACCAGGGCCTTTAGTCCTGACGGAGGCTCCCTGCGACATCTCCACATAGCTGGCTGCCGTTTGACGCCCCTGCACAACCGGAAGCTCCATCCCCCTCCACTGTACCGTGTGGAAAACATCTCAGGTGGGATCTCCTTGTCCAGTCATACCACATAGACCAGGGCCTTAAGTCCTGACGGAGGCTCCCTGCAATATCTCCACATAGCTGGCTGCCGTTTGACGCCCCTGCACAACCTGAAGCTCCATCCCTCTCCACTGTACCGTGTGGAAAACATCTCAGGTGGAATCTCCTTGTCCAGTCATACCACACAGACCAGGGCCTTCAGTCCTGACGGAGGCTCCCTGCGACATCTCCACATAGCTGGCTGCCATTTGACTCCCCTGCACAACCTGAAGCTCCATCACATGGCACCCCCTGTCTACTGTCCTCCACTGAAAACATCTCAGGAGGGATCTCCTTGTCATGCCAGTAAGGTTGGAATCCATCAGGACCTTCATGGGAGAAGAAGACTTTCAATGTCCCGTCTTCCAAACAGCCATAAAACATACAAACTGGCAATTTTGTGGCCTTAAAAGAGACATTTTTTATTATTATTATTATTGGACGGGACAGCCATTTTTGGGTCGACCGCTTGACTTTTTTTTTTTTGTTCCATGAGCCTCAGGATGTTTTTCAGAAGTTTGAAATGACTGTCCGTCTCTGCAGCAAGGGCCCCGCTTATGCCGCTGTACAATCCCAACCGTGTTCAAAGAGAGAAAGCTTTTTTGCCTTTGCCAGTGTGAATACCTGACACTAAATCACATTCAATTCATTAATTCACTAATTCACTTTCATGCTTATTTGCAACAAATTGCTTTATTGTCTCACTCCCATTTTGGAAGCTCTACTTCCGAGATCCAAGTGTTCAAAATTTATCACCTGGTTTTAACATTTTGATCAGGGGTGTACAGTTTCAATAAATAGCACTTTAAAAATCTATATGTGATAATACACCATCACCTGACTTACATGGGCTAAGTCATTACAACACACACACACACACACATTTCATATGCAAAAATCTCTTGCTCATTCTTGTCAGGAAGGACACCCACGCCTAAAGCTACCCCCCCCCCCCCCCCCGACCCCCACTCCCTCCACCCTGACCCATCCACAGTGCTCACGCAGCAGAACGGCATAGCTGACTGCTTTCCAACGCCAAACCCACCCACCCACCCACCTCCACGCACCCCCACCCGCCCTCTCCATCTCCTGCAGTCAGTCATCAGCTCAGCATGCCCACGTGAACCCGACTTGGATTATTGAGCCGGCAGTAAACTCCAACGCAAACATTTTCCAGACTTCCCAAGTCCGGTGCCGGCCTGCGCTGAGAGAAATCCAATGGGATTTATAGATCATCTCCCTACAGCTGTCCTCTCTGTCCACACCCCCACCACACACACACACACACACATGCACACAAACATGCACACACACACACTTGAGGCTGTCTCATTGGGAGGCAGGGGGTGTCCAAAGTGCGGCACGGGGCCTGTTTGCGTCCTCGAAAACTAAAAAAAAAAAAGGGACAAAATCTAAGCAAACATAAGAATGTCAATTGCCGGAGCCTAGGAATTATGACATTGCAGGAATTCTGAAAAGCTGTATGTGGGAATTTGTGTGTTGGAAAAACCTGGAATTTTGGAAATATGGGATATTAGATTGGGGTGGAGTAGGAATAATACTGGAAGAATTTTGGAGCATAAAAACATGACATTATTTAGCATGGAAGCTAGCAGCGAGAACTAGGAATTGTGGGGGCAGGAGAACATCATTGCTCCGTCCCCTGGTCACCTGACACAGAGAACAGGAAGTGACCAAAATAAGAGTCTGTTATGATGCCAACCATGACCGAAACATCTTAGCAAAGCAAATGAGGGCAATATTTTATCAGAAATACATCATATTCATAACTACAGTATCCTTTGTTTTCAAACTTTATGCCTTTCAAGACCCATTTAATAACTTTTTAATATCTGCTTGTTAAATGAGGATGTGACCAAGTGTCCTAATGAAACATCATGACATGACTACTACCAGGAGAACCAGAGTATAGAGGGGGAGGAGCCACCTGCTGTGGCCCAGCAAGGTGCACTGTATTCGGGCACACGCTCCGACCGGCCGGTGTGCCGCCATGGAGGTCCCTGGCAAACTTTTTCAAATCTCACCGCTGCTGTTTTAAGTAGCTAATAAGCTAGCTAATTTTAAGTAGCTATTTTTTTGTGAGGCCTGTTTTCTTCCTCCTCAATGAGGGGGCACAATTAGCATTTGGCACAACTAGCATGCACAATGTCGTCCACAGGAAGTCAATGTTTGATGTCACAGGCAGGAGAAAAAAAGGAGCGCTTGATTTGCTGACTTGCACGGTGAAATTATCGGTTATCAGAGCTATTTTCAATGTTATCTGATTTATCCGTATGATATCATTATTCCCTCATATGCATATAAATAACCAATTATTTGTACCACATGGATAGGGACAATAATAATAATTATAATAATTGACCATTTCTAAAAAGGCTAGTCCAACATATAAATCATAAAGAATTAATATGGACGTTTAGCGTTAGTCTCACTGCATTTTTAGATTTTAATTAAAAAGGCTGGCACATATTCAAATATAAATGTATGTATTATTTCTTTGCATGTTTACTGGACCTCATATTCTAATTATTTGTTTCACTTGTATCTGTTCATATTGTGTTGTTTTTTTCTTTTTTTTTGTGATACATTTCATGTTGACTTGTATTGTCAGACCAAAAATGGCCCCCAGGCCTCACTTTGGACACCCACCCGATTTAACTCAATGGCACATGCGCTGATTGTGCAGTGGAGGGCAGGGACGGCTAATGATTTTAATAAAATGCGCAGCGATAAGCAATCCCTTGGAGATATTATCAACGCTCAGGGGACAAAGCCGCACGTCTGCGCGACTGCAGATAGCGGCGTTTTTGCTGCACATTTTTGCGCTGTGACATAAAAGCCCGCAAGCATCAAGCGCGGAGAGACTGGCCGCTGCTGATACCTGCATTAAATCATAACACACGCACACACACACACGCACATTTCTTGAACGAAATCATTCTTCCCTTTTAAAAAAAATAATGTCACTTATTGTTGCAGCTTTTACAGAACCAAATGTGCGCCACTACTTGCGAAAATATTTAAAGAAACGGAATTGAAATGTATTTCAAGATCAAATGAAGCACGCCGTAAAACACTGACTCGACATATGTGGGAAATATATATTTTAAAGTCTAGTTTGGTGGGAATTGCTCCAAAAAGAGGAAAATATCCCCCTCAGATCAAGGCTCTTTACAATAAAAAAATTGCTTATGTAATAAAAATGAGCCTACACTCTGTTATTATACAATTAAATGTAAAAATGAAATTAATTCGACACACATAATATATAAAAAAGTTCCATTCTTTTTTATGTATTGATATTATATTTTCTTTGAATTATTTTTGCTTATTTCTCAATTAAATAAGTATTTTCATAAACTGCGTATGGACTCCAACGTCTATTTTTTAGCACATAAATATCCAAAATCTCAGATAAAGAATCATGATCAATCCATTCCCTTGAATAAAAAAAAAACGCACAATCCGATTAGTCTAGGCATAATTATTGACCTTCACTGATCGATGAAAGAAGACTGCACTTGGCAACAATGCGTGAAAAGAAGGGCGAATAAGAGGAGGAACAAGTAGTGGAATGAGTGATGTGGATGTGCGGGATGCGCCCCATCCAGCTCATCCATCTTCATTGGGCTTTTGTGTGCGTAAAAAGCAAAAGCTCGCATCAAAGCCGCGGCTTTGGCTTTCTATCCAATAGATCAGCACGCAGGCAAAGCTTTATTTTCGTCAGGAGGGAAATATTTTACCTCCGCCTTACGGTTTTATGTTGGAGAGGTGTCAGGCGGGGGAAATAGATGGCTAATGCATAGGCAAAGCATTGCCTCTGTATGCTGCGCGTCAAAGGGGGGGAAGTGCTGAGAACCTCGGGGATTTAGTGTGTGCCCCCCCCTTTTCACCCCCACCCAACACAGGGACGCTATACTGTATACCAAGTATCCACAGCAATGAAGCATTTTCAAGCATAAAAATATCTAAATGAATGAGAATACAGAGTAAGGCATTCAGATGAAATGGCCTACACCGGCCACTAGGGGTCAGTAGGTGAAAGGTACACCAGACCTGATGGGCGGAACAACAGCCTTTTATTGCAGCTTTGAATAACCCATAACAACTACAACAACCGTAACCCAAAACTCAACTCTGAACCCGATCCCCCTGATCCCACTTTAAATTATTATTATTTATTCAAAATTATTTAAATTATTTGTGCAATTTACTGTTTACGCTGTACATTGTTGTTCATATTTGATGTCATCTATCTATCTATGAACGTCACTTCCTGTCTGCATCCATCCTCATCCATTGTACAGTTTTACTGATGTCTTAAATGTCTTATTTTCTCTTGTTATGTGAGCTTGAAGGTGACTTTAGGGGTGCTATGGCATGTCTAGAGGGCTCTAACAATGTTAAAAGGCATATCTATAAAGTCATTAGTCAGTTTTAATATGCTCTTAACTACCAAAATATTCAATTTCTACATCTCAGCCATCTTACACCACGCAAAACATTAAATTATTATTATTTATTCAAAATTATTTAAATTATTTGGGCAATTTACTGTTTACGCTGTACATTGTTGTTCATATCTGATGACATCTATTTATTCTCCACATTGTTATTATTATTATTATTATAATTATTACTATCATCCATCCATCCATCCATCCATCCATGCTATGTCATGTCTAGAGGGCTCTAACAATGTTAAAAGGCATATCTATAAAGTCATTAATCAGTTTTTCTATGCTCTTAACTACCAAAATATTCCATTTCTACATCTCAGAAATTCAGTCATCACATTCGGGTCTGGAACAATTAATCATCATAAACTGGTGTTTTATGTGATGAAACAATTGGGGTGTACCTATTGTTTTTTTTTTAGATGCTACATTTGCAAACGTCCACCGTTTACAGAAGTCAGCATGTCCCGAAATGAGCAGGAAGTTTAGTCGTCTCTGTCCTCCAGGTCTTAGCTATGTAGTTTGGATAAAAGGTCTACCAGGGGCAGCTCACTGCCTGTTGCTTGGCTTTTATTGGCCTGAGGCACAAAAGGGTCAAAATAGAGCAAAAGGGTAAACTATGAAGACAAGATGCTGAGATGTTGACACTAATAAATAATAATAAAACCAAACTTTGTCTTAAATATATATATATATTTTGCCTTTTTATAAAATAAAAAAGTATACGGGCTGCACGGTGGTAGAGTGGTTAGTGCGCAGACCTCACAGCTAAGAGACCCGAGTTCAAAAAACCAAAAACATGCTAGGTTAATTGGCGACTCCAAATTGTCCATAGGTATGAATGTGAGTGTGAATGGTTGTTTGTCTATATGTGCCCTGTGATTGGCTGGCCACCAGTCCAGGGTGTACCCCGACTCTTGCCCGAAGACAGCTGGGATAGGCTCCGGCACCCCTGCGACCCTCGTGAGGATAAGCGGTAGAAAATGAATGAATGAATGCTGTATAAAGGAGAAGTCACACAAATACAAGCCCAAAAATAAATAAAAACAGTAACAACAAGGATAATAACAATAAATGTATAATTTCCCCCAAAGCATTAAACAACAGTAACAAGCAAATAATCCCAAAGTACATCAAAATAAATGACGGCAATCTTTATCATTGTTATTAGCACCTATAAACATTCCCATCATAACAATATCACTCACGCTAATGCTTGCATGACAAGCACCGCACTGCAGCCATTATCCTTTCACGTTCAAATCACGATGAAGGCTTGTTGATAGAAAAGGAAAAATATTCCATTCCAATAGACAAATGCAAATAATTAAAAAAAAAGCTGCATACAAATAAACGGATTACAATAAATCATCATAAATAACAAAAAGGTAAAATAATGCATTGGTACATTTCCCTTCAGGCGGATATACTGTACATATACTACATATACTACATGAAGTATACATTAACAGAACTGCTCCACGAGTTGTTCAAATCTGACAAAGAGCTGAAATAATGAAGCAGATTTACAATATAACCGGAAACACGGAGCTTCCTGGTCGTATTTCCCAACACAAATCCTAAGAAGTCATTTGAATGTATTGCATACCTGAATAACTGCATATCAATAAGCCACGTTCACCAGGGGGTTGAGGGGGGGGGGGCTTTAAAAAGATACAGGCAGCAAATAATCGTGTTTTGCCGGAGCCTCGCTCTGGATTCCGTCCAAATTACGGAGGATTCAAACAAGCGTTTTCAATCTATTAAGCCTATATAAGCAACATTTCATTTTAATGGGACTATTTATTTCTGGGGAAGGATTATTTTAGCTACGCCGGTGTGTAAATCTGACTCCACTAATCTCATTTTGGGCAGGGCTGCTGTCTTTGCTTAGGACAGTTTGGTAAGATCCGGGCCCGTAGCAGGACCTTGACCCCGAGAGCACCCCCGCCACCCCCCCCCCCCCCCCCCCATGCCGCTGAAAGGCAAACCAGCTTGTTGACTTTGCCCGTGTTTTCCCAGACAAATTCCTGAAATCTCAATACCTTTATGAGCCCGCATCTGCTTACTGAATTTGGCGGAATTGGATACAAATCCTCCAGATGGGATTGGCAGTCATGTCCCCGGTCTCTCAGCCCCGACATGCTCAGGATGTAAAGTGGCCGTCAACGCCGCGACCCCCCGGTCGAGAGGGCTCAGCGGATTTGGATATAATGACATCGCTGTCTCTATTAAGATTCACATTAACCATTTCGCCACATGACCCCATTTCCCTTTGTCCTTGCCCCCATGTCAAAATCTTCTATAAGTCCTAGCGTGCCTGTGCTAATATTCAAACACAAATCCCCACTGTCTGACTGCACCCCCGCCCCGCCCCTCCCCGTTCCCCTCAAGGACAAACCAGGGCTGTCGACATGCTAAGAATAGCCTGCATTCAACTTTTACACCAAACTCTTAATTTGGCTAGTTCCTGTTTCTCTGTCGGTCGTTTCCTGTCCTGTGCTACTTGACCGGGTGACTTCATGTATTTTCCAGAATTTTCCAGACTGTAAGAGCCTCCGAGGTATCAGTGCCGTCAGACAAAAATGCACCATGAAGTAGTGATGAAGAGTGGCTTGTTTAGTGTTTGCTCCCCTCCTGATTCAGACTTAACAGTTTCAGATCATCAAAAATGTTAATCAAATTTAAATATTGGTCACTAAGAACACAACTGAACACAAAATGCAGTTTTGAAATGAAACTTGAAGGAAATCCAAAAGAAAAAGATGTGGGACACAACCTCTCTGAAAAACTGGTCCAGGCTCCTACTGGTGGATGGTGGCTCCGTATTCGTTTTGTGCTTTTAATTTCATGTTGCTCCTGTCTTAAGTTTTACACTGTGTTGAAAATCTTTCCCAGTGACGAGGTAGCACAATGCTAATGCTATTTAGATCCATCCTGGTCTTCAGTCATGCTAAGCTACGAAACCCAGGATCTCACTTTGTTTAAAAAGACGGACTGTCAAGCAGTTGATAGTCTTGACATCTCTTTTTTCTTCCCCCTTTTGCCTTACAAAAATGTTACAAATATTACAATTTAAACAATTCTTAAATAATTTTCAGAAATGTTCTTTTTGTAATATGTATGACTTTACTCTCATAATATTTTGTCTTTATTCATTTTGACTTTTTTCACCACCTAATTTTCCAAAATTGACGACTTTAATTTGTTTTCTCATTTATTTTTCATGCTACTAAAATGACATTATTTTTCCTCATAATATTATGACTTCATTCTCTTTTTTTCTCATGAGACAACCGTTTTCTCTTAATATTTTGACTTTATTCTCCTGAAGTTATAACTTTTCTGGATGCCAATTTCCCCCAAATTTCAACTGTTTTTTGTTTTTGTTTCGTTTAGTTCTCATGAAATTATTACTTCAAAAAAAAATTTTTTAATTTCATATTTCAGCTTTATGGTAATAAAATTATATTATTTTTACTCAGCATTATTCTTGTAAAATACATTTGTTTTGGTAAACTTTTGACATTAAAAGTTTTGTTGTTGTTGTCATTGTCAGTTTAGGGTTAGGGTTAGGGTTAGGGCTATTCTAACCCTAACCCTAACACTAACCCTAACCCTAACCCTAACCCTAACCCTAACCCTAACCCTAACCCTGACCCTAGTTTTAGAATGTGCAGCGGTCCAGTACAAACGGCCCCCGGGTCACACTTTGGACACCCCTGCTGTAGATGTGTGTTATGTGCGTCTTTCAAATCAACATTTCCCGACTCTCGTGTCTACGTTGGGATCCAAAACTGAGCTGGGCCGAAACACGAACAACCCTCAGCATTCATGCAACAAGCGTCTGATACTGTACTTTATTTGGGGGTGGCCAGTCAGTCTGCCGTCATTGAGGTAATCATCACGCACCAACAGACAACATGCGTACATGGATGAGACATAATTCCAGTGTGTTCTAAATAAGTTTGTAGGATAATTTTGGGTCCCACATCAACACCACAAATCTCTCCAACCGTCTATGAGGACGCCGACTATGCCCTCGTAGGTCCCTCATGCAGCCTGGAGAGATGTTGGTTGTATCCGGGTATTTATCTCACAGTCACATTTGGCTGAAACGTTACTGAATCAATTTAAAGTTCCTGAATCATTTTGGATTGGATCAGCAACCAAACCTCATGATAGGAATCCAATCCTTATTAAAAGGTGACTGCGAGGCGTAGTGTTGCTATCATATGGATATGAGTATGATTTGTATTTGTCATATCCTTTCTATGTTTATTTTCACATATGTGTGTTTTTTGAGGTTCTTGATGATGTTTTTTGTTTTAATGTTTTATTTGCTTGAGTTTTGCTATTTTGCACGATTGACTTTTGCTGAAGCAACTGTATGGAATAAAAGAGAATATTTGGATTATATTGTTGATATTGTCTTTTTGTATTAATACATTTGTAAAATTGTTTACAATAATACAATAATATATCATTCAAATAGTACTACAGTTGGACCGATATCTGGCATTTTCTTATACCCGCACTTAAGTAGTACCTTCCAAAAAGGTCAGATCTTGCTCATTTCAGTGTCTTTTTAAGTGACATTGATGCCAGATTGTTACTGGAGAAAGTTTCTTTGAATAAAACACTCCGTAAATCTCAAGGTCATGTTGAGGGCAAATCTGCACTCTTTTCCTTTTGGCAGAAATTCCCCCGATTTCGGAGCCTGTAATAATATTACAAAAAATACAAGAGAAATTTAACAGCAGCAATAGGAAAAAATAGAAAAAAGTATAAAGTCCAAATATGTTTTTTTTTGTGGCTTTTTCCTGATTAAAAAAAAGCATTCTAATGGGAAAATGTGTTGGAATTAATTAAACAACAGCAGATATGGGGAAAAACACAAATTTTATGACAATAAAAAAGAAAAAAATGTATTCTAATGAGAAAAAAATGTCACAATTATACAAAAAATAATTTGTAAAAAAATTAGGAAAAAATTGTTTTAGTAACATTATTTTATTATTATTTAGTTGAAATATTAGCATAATAATAGTTATCATATTTGGAAAATGACGGTTGGAGAAAAAGTTATAACACTGTGGCAATAAAGTCTTAATATTAGACATGGAACAGGGACAAAGATTATTTAAGAAGAAAGTTGAAATGTTGGTAAAAGTAAAAAAAAAAACGGCAGCAAAAATGGGAAAAACTGTGAAAGAGTGACATTAATATGAATTATGGCCTTTTTTCATCTACACGACAAAGCTGACATGCATTGAAATACATTCCACTTCTTAAGATGGTTTTCAAAATGACACTAAAAAAATGAAAGATACAACATCTTTCATTTTTTTAGTGGATTTTTGGATGGATTCCTCAATTGTCAGTATGTATATCCATAACTGGAAGAGTCCATTCAGTACACTTGGACTCATGTCTTCCTTTCACTCCCAAGTGCACATATTCCCTGAATGACTTCCCTGCTGGCATTCACTCCTGCAACTGTGGGCGGGAGGCCAAATTGTTTTTGTGGCCGTGTCAAGGCTGTGCAGAGGATGAGACCATGAGAAGAAGCGCTCCCCGCCTCGTCTCCGGCTGATGGCTCCATCCATTAGAGCCACAGGGAGCCTGATGCCGGATGCGTTTGTACGTGTGAGGGAATGGCGTTGAGGATTGATCTTCTCAGGTAGCATGCACCGCTACTTCCAAGAATACCTCAGAAGAAGAGCTACCTCGTTGAAAGGGTGGAGGTAGAACACCATGCTGCTGTGGTCCTTATTCGTTATTCTCCACCAAAATTCTTCTTAATCTTATTCCACCCCATTTCTTCACACTCAACTACCGTACTTCCTGGAGTATATTGTACCTTTCTTCATAGTTTGGCTGGTCATGTGACGTATATTTAACTGTGACTTATTCATCAAAATACAGTCAGATTGTGTTTTTTCTAAAAATGAATAAATAATGGTTGTTTGGTGGTGGTTGACTATGTCCTATTTTTAGTCCATTGTGGTCACTGGGCATCAGTGATGGTGTTCAATGTCATGACCTTTCACACTGAGACTGGCTACTGAGCCAGTAGAGCCCAGCTGACATGCCATGGCTGAGATTTAGTGGGAAAAAAAAAAGTTCTCCTCTCATTCTGTGTGGAAGTGGTAAGTTTGGGGCTTTTTGTCCGTCTGTTTGAAACACTTTCTTAACTTTAAAACAGTGGTTCTTTATTATATTTTGTCATACCTCTGTGGGGGGACAGAAATATTTTTGTACATCTTGCCCCCCACCCTGTATTTGAAATACTGCTATCATTTTATTTATCTGTTCTGTACAGACTCAACTTAAATATCAAAGTAATGGAAAGCTACAAAATAGAGAGCAGTGAAGCATACACACATATTAATAATATGTGTAATACAGAAAGTCGTTTTCTATGCTGTAACTATGAAAATATTCCATTTGTGTTTGTAGCTTCACATATTCCTAAAGTCCTTCTTTCCCCAAAATAAACATTCCCCACAAACATCTGCTTGGTTTGAATCATTCCAGTGGCTCCTGGAACATTTGTCATACACCGCCCTGAAAAATTGTGGATTTTTGGTCTAATATATTTGATTTTTTACCCCCCCCAGCATCAATATCAGACTGTACTTTATTGTCCTAAAGGGATCAAAGTGCAACACAATGCAGCAGTAATAAATACAAGACTTGAAGGTCACATAAAAACATGGACACACCAGAGACAAAACATCATACAACGCACGTCAATACACAATATAGCGTTTCACATAAATGCTCTGGAGATTTTGCTTTGCTTAGTCAAGAAATCGACATAGGAATATGACTTTGGAAATTTAGCAGCTCACAAAAGAGGGTGTGAGAAGTGTCATGAATAATTCTATAGGACGATGAGTTACACAGCACTCAGAAATGTACTGAAAGGAAGGATGGCACGGGAAGAGGAATCTACAATAAAACTCTGGTATCAGCTTTTGGAGATAAGACCTGCCAGGCCAGCGACCTCAGTGGTGCATGCAGAAAACACATCTCATTGACAAGAAACACATGATGACACAGGCAAAACACACTGAGACGCCTCCAAAGTGTGGCTGGGGGGACATTCTAAAAATATCTTCTATAAAACAAACAAAAAAAAAGCAAAAATGGAAAAATCAGCAGTCATTTTTTCTCAAATAAATGAAAAATATCAATAGAGAAAAGTAGTAATTTCTACAAGAATATTGTGATATGCTGAAAAATGTAAAAGAACAACGATATTTTATTTAAAAAGTCTTAGTATTATCAAAGTATTATCAGCAACAACAAACAAAAAAAACAATTAATGAAGTTGTAATTTTTGGAAAAGTTACAACAACAACAATAATAATAATAATAATAATAATAATAATAATAATAATAATAATAATAATAATAATAATAATAATAATAATAATAATAATAATAATAATAATAATAATAATATATAACAATATTGTATTATTATTATTATTATTATTATATAATATATAACAATAATATTATATTATATTATTATTATTATTATATGATTATTATTATTATATTGTTATATATTATTATATTATAATAATAAGAATTATTATTATTGTTATTATTATTATTATTATGAATTAATTATATAAAATACCATATATATAACTATAATAAATTACAATAACAAAGCCAAGATATTATGGGAATAAAGTCACAATTGCTCGAAGAACATTGAAATAATTGAAAAAAAAAACCAACAATGGTAGAAATAAAAAAAATGGTGGTGAGCATAAAGTCGAAATATTAAAAGAAGTCATATTCAAGCAAGGAAAGTTGCAATTTTATGAGAATTTGTGGTATGGAGTTGACATATTTAAAACATGTCATTTTTTAAAGGCATAATACTATGTTGTAATTTTTAGAAAATAAAGCTGGGAAAAAGTTAAAATGTTACTGGATTAAAGTCACAATATTTTAGAAATAAGGCCATAATACTGCAAAAAAAATTTTTACAACGATTATTTAAGAAGAAAGTTGACATTTCTGTAAAATTCTGAAATTTTCTGTAATCTAAAAAGGAGGGGGGGGGGGGTAGTGTTAAAAATGGACATTTTCAACGCGCTTTTTCGCCATTGGCTGGTGGTCACGGATGGTAACCCCCACGGAAAGCCGTGCTTCCACATTTCCTAACAGATTCAAAGCAAGACATTCAGCCTAACAATTTTCCACATGACCACTTTTCCGGTAATTCCACATTTTCCGTGCAGCATTTCAGCTCTTCAGCTTAACAAGGATCCTTCTACCTTGCTGACATGTTCCATTCCATTCTCTTGGTGTGATTGTGTGGTGGCGGCGGCCAACAGACAAGCTAGTTATGCCACTCCATGGAGAACCCGCCTCCTCCTCCGCCTCCTCCTCCTCCGCCGCTGACTTCCAATGCCTGCAGATGAGTTGAAAGGGTGAAGAGGTCACAACCTTCCTGGGGGATGTTTTACGATGACACGGTCGAGAACGTCGGATTTGTCTCCACTGGAGCGTGCTCCCTCCCGCTATCATTGACATGCAGAGAGAGAGGGAGAGCCAAATAGAAATAGAGAGAGAGAGAGAGAGAGAGAGATAGGAAAGATCCTGAGAGAGTCACGGCGCCGTGGATGGGGGTGTTATTTGCTGGAGAGTGGATATGAGGAGGTGGAGGTGGCGAGCTGTAAATTAGCCAGTTTGGCAGACGGATGGTCAGTGGTGGTTGCAGAAGAACGTCACCCACCTTGACCTCTGTTTAGGACGTCCAGCTGAGCCGAGAGGGAGGACGGCAGCGTCGGCTCAGATTACTATGACACGTTTTACTTCAGTTGTATATTTTGGTTGTATAGTAATAAAGTATTTGTTGGGGTTTGAAAGTCAGTTCTTAGTCATCACACATTGGTGACAGGGTGTTCCCAATGTTGAGTCGCTGATGGTGTTTAATTAGGATAAATGACTCTCACACTTCGTCAATCATCGTCAAACTAATTTAAATATTAGCCAATGACAACACAACTGAACACAAAATGAAGTTTTAAATGAAACTTTTTATTATTAAGAGACAAAAAAAGTGAGTCAAATATGGTGGTGGTAGTATGATGGTCTGCTGCTTCAGGACCTGGAAGACTTGCTGTGATAAATGGAAGCATGGATTCTGCTGAAGGAGAATGTTCTGCCATCTGTTGGTGACCTCCAGCTGAAACCAACTTGGGTTCTGCAGTAGGACAATGATCCAAAACACACCAGCAAGTCCACCTCTGAATGGCTGAAGAAAAAAGAAATGAAGACTTTGGAGTGGCCTAGTCCAAGTCCTGAGCTGAATGCTATTGAGATGCTGTGGCATGACCTTCAGAAAAAGATCATCATAGCAACAGTAAAATATGGTGGTGGTAGTGTGATGGTCTGGGGCTGTTTTGCTGCTTCAGGACCCGGAAGACTTGCTGTGATGAATGGAAACATGAATTCTTCTCAGGGCCATCTGTTGGGGACCTCCAGTTGAAACCAACATGGGTTCTGCAGTAGGACAATGATCCAAAACACACCAGCAAGTCCACCTCTGAATGGCTGAAGAAAAAACAAATGAAGACTCTGGAGTGGCCTAGTCCAAGTCCTGACCTGAACCCTATTGAGATGCTGTGGCATGACCTTAAAAAGGCTTCATGCTGGAAAAACCTCCAATGTGGCTGAATGACAGGAAATAAGAAATACATATCAAATATATGAGTTGCACCAGGGCACATATCAAAACCAGGAAACAGATGTCAACCAAAAGAGGAAAAAACCAAAGAGTGATGCTAATAATGTTGGAATTGTCCACGTCATGCAAATAAGCTCAATCTTAGTAACAAGCAGACGAGTGGAAATGCTTCCCCTGTGAAGCGACGCTACACGGTGGGCCGCTATGAATCACACCCAGTCCCATGTCACCTGGGACCCATCCACGGGAATACACAGTCCCCGGGTTACTTGCTATTGTAATACATGCATTGTGTTGCTGAAGAATACCTGTGCCTGGATCCAAGCACAGTGAACAAAAAGAGGAGCAGAAGAAAGAGTCTGATGCAGATTTGGACTCAAAAGTGACGGGGGGGAAAGTAGCACAATTAGAAAGAGATGGAATCTGGGGGAGGTTCAGTTGCTCTACATGTGGAATCTCATTTCTATATAATGTCATTCAAATCCTGGCATCCAGGAAATGTATTTGAAGTGGGATTATTGGAATCATCAAGCAATGAATGCAGAAGATCCCTGCCGCAGTGTGTGTGTGTGTGTGTGTGTGAGATGGGAAAGAAAGATATAATAAGTTGTGTGCTTTTGGAATGATTAGAGTAACCAGAGAAGGAGCTGAACTGAAATTGTATCTGGAAAATGTGGAATTACGGGAAAAGCGTGTGTGCAGATTCTCAGTCACCCAGGTCAGGGCATCGCTTCCAAAGCTGCATCGAGGCAATTGGCTCTTCTGGTTTCACCTTTCACACAAAAGGCAGTTCACACAGTTCAGTTCTTGGAATTTTTTTGGGATGTGGAAAATTGTTTGGCTGAATGTTTTGATGCTGGAATGGAAATACTGAATTTTTAGCCTGGGAAATGTTGAAATTGGGGGCTGCACGTCGGTCGAGTGGTTAGCGCGCAGACCTCACAGCTAGGAGACCAAGGTTCAATTCCACCCTCGGAATTTGCATGTTCTCCCCGTGCATGCGTGGGTTTTCTCCGGGTACTCCGGTTTCCTCCCATATTCCAAAAACATGCTAGGTTAATTGGCGACTCCAAATAGTCCATAGGTATGAATGTGAGTGTGAATGGTTGTTTGTCTATATGTGCCCTGTGATTGGCTGGCCACCAGTCCAGGGTGTACCCCGCCTCTCGCCCGATGACAGCTGGGATAGGCTCCAGCACCCCCTGCAACCCTCGTGAGGATAAGCGATAGAAAATTGGGAAAAACCATGATATAGGATTAGAGCCCAGTAGACATGAAATAACACCCCTATAGTCACCTTTGGTTACAACACATAGCCTAACTCTTACGCTGCAGGGACATCAGACGGCCCATAGCTAGCAAGCTAGTGAGCTAACAAGCTAGCAAGCCAACCATGGAGTCCCAGATTTATTTCTTCTAAACTTAAAGTAAAAGTGCACATCTTGTTCTCTTTTCTGTGACTTTCTGTGCTAAAAAGACGCGGCTAAGAATCCACGTAATTGGACCTTCGGAAAAAAAAAAAAAAACTCCAAAAAGTGCCAACAACGCTACATTTACGTCACACGAACTGCATATTAGCCAAGCTACACCGACATTGTTTTTATGATTGAAATGTAGCTCAAGAACTACATTTCTGTCGTAGTGACACTTCGCCACACCACAACGGCTAGCTACTAGCTGGCTAGCGGTTAGCTTCAATGTGCTCACAATGCCTCAGGCCACTACCAAAGGGTAACGCTACACGTCGGAGCTACTGCTACTGTGGCTGTTCTTATTGTTGAGTTAATGCTAACTCTGTATTGCTATGTGAAATCAGTGCACCCAAGAAGGAAGTTCTGCTGATGCTTAAAATGACCAAAATACCGCAATTATTACAGCTTTATTGGCCAAGTGTGCTCACACAAACAAGGAATTTGACTTTGCTTAAATTAGCTCTCACTGTAGTGTACTGAGTCATGAACGTACCTGTTACCTGTACCTGTATCTGCTGGGATATAAAACCATAAGATTTTGAAGGTGTTTCAATAGCGGGTTTTCCATTATATCCATTCTGAGCTGTCTGCTTTTATCTCTTTTTATATATATCGAATACACAGAAAAGTGTGTGTTCATTTCTCACACAAGGATTATGGATTTAAAAAGAGCACTTTTCCTTTAAGAAGCATCCACTTTCACACGGGACATCTTTTCACCCGCTCATGTCAGACATGCCATGACTGACTTCATGCAGTGTTAAGGTAATGTCATGTAAGCTAATGTCTCATTAGCCTAGTGACCAGAATACTACATATCGCTTGTATTTCAATATATTTGTCCTAACATTAGACCCTAATCTACCACCAAACAGACTTTATTTATTCATTCAGTCACAAATTTCTGAAAAAAACACAATATATTGAGTGAGGGATAATTGAACCGCAATACTGAATGGGATTGGATGACTGTACTTGTTTGATTGCTGTGGATCAACTATGAAAGAATCAAATGGTGTTGATTTCAAGCAATGAACGTCTTATATTAAACATTTGTGTAATCACATTGGACATTGGATAGTGAAAGTTATTTGTGAAAATTTGTTTAATCATTTATTCAGAATATGTCTTTTTCAAGCACAATGGCCCAGGGTTTAATAGGTTAACGTTGGTCGAGGCGGAGCTATCCATTTCCGTTAATAGTCCCACCTCAGGTGTTAGTATGGTCTCATTAGAGCAAAATTCCTGGGGCCACACTCGCTAATACATCAGCTCATCATAGCGTCCCACCTATTCCTCAGGTCACGTCTACAGCCGTAAATGATGTGTCGTTGGCCAGATGAGGTCAGTCACTCAGGAGATAGCATGATATCCTACATGCAGACATATAGCTCAGCAGCTCCCAGCTTTACTGCCACATGAGATGTAGCGGGGCCGGTGAGTCAGCCCGGTCGGGTGATGGATGTGTCCCAGTTCCATGTTATCGCACAGAGGAAGCTGGGAAGGGTGGTTCACGCAAAGTGCACCAAAGGAAAGATCTGATGAGGATATCTGAGAAGAGTAATGTCAAGGTTGAAGAGCAGGGAAAGGCTAAGGATGTAGTTAGGCTTGGCATTAGGACCAGCAACACGGACAGACATTTACAGACTTCTTTAGCTGTATCAGGTACCCTGCTGTCCCCTTTTGGGGTACTTTCACATTTCTCAAGTTTGGTCCGCTTGAAACGAGCTACAGTGAGTCTGCTCTGCTTGGACCGGACATGTAGACCAAGATGGGTCTTGGACTACATGTAGGTGGACTCAAAGTTGATTCAGAAACACCATCTCCTTGTCACACATCTCTGTTTATATTGTTGTGGGGTCTTTTGCGACCTCTTGGGTGAGTCATTGCTGCCTTTTTTGGGATCATTTCGTTTTAAAAAGGTTCACCAACACTCCTTGTTTTCATCATTTTTCACACCAGTGTGTACTTTTCAGGCGACTTTTATGACAGGCACTTTTTTTGGGACCAATGTTACAATGTGAGTATACGTATGTTTATGTCTGTCTGTGTTGGTGATTAAAAAATGGCAGACAATCCAATAGACGGAAGGAAGAAAGGAGATAGATACGAGTTGTTTGTCGTTCTGTGTGTGTTCAAAACAACAAATAAATCACACACCAAAACACCCACCCACACATAACAAATGATTCCTTGGCTGGAATCTGTCTGTGGTGTCTTAACACTAAAAGAAACAACAACTACTCATTCTTGAAATGACTAACACAGATTTGTTTGAGCACTCGATCCCGCTATCTACCTTGTTAGGTACGGTGTTTGGCCATACAGCAACAAGATATATTTTTAATAATAATTTTCTTGGGTGGGTCGTTGGTGCTCTTTTGGGATCATTTCGTTTAAAAAGGTTCACCACCACTCCTTGTTTTCATCATTCATATTCTTTCAGAATTCCATGAAAACCAGGATTCCACTGCAAAATTGCTTCAAAATCAATCAATCCATAAGTGAGGCTGCGTATCCTTGGCTGGAATCTGTCTATAGTGTCTTTACACTAAAAGAAACAAAAACTACCCATTCTTGAAATCACTAACATGGATTTGTTTGAGCACTCGATCCCGCTGTCTTACCTTGTTAGGTACGGTGTTTGACCATACAGCAACAAGATATATTTTTTTATAATAATTTCTTCATATTCTTTCAGAATTCCATGAAAACCAAGGTTCCACTGCAAAATTGCTTCAAAATCAATCAATCCATAAGTGAGGCTGCGTATCCTTGGCTGAAATCTGTCTATAGTGTCTTTACACTAAAAGAAACAAAAACTACCCGTTCTTGAAATCACTAACATGGATTTGTTTGAGCACTCAATCCCGTTGTCTACCTTGTTCGGTACGGTGTTTAGCCATAAAGCAACAAGATATATTTTGAATAATAATTTTCTTCATATTCTTCCAGAATTCCATGAAAACCAAGGTTCCACTGCAAAACTGCTTCAAAATCAATCAATCCATAAGTGAGGCTGCGTATCCTTGGCTGGAATCTGTCTATAGTGTCTTTACACTAAAAGAAACAAAAACTACCCGTTCTTGAAATCACTAACACAATCCATTATTGAGGGTGCGTCGATTGTAGAGTTCTGAAGTGTTGAGGTTTGACAAAAGTGTCATTTACCAGTCCTACCAGGCTCACTCTACCCATGGTGTCTTCCTTGTAATCTTCTGACTGTGCCCACCATCTGCCAGGCACAGTCGTACCATGACACCTGCTGCTGTTTCCATGCACTGCAGGCCACCACCTACATCACCCCCCAAGTCCGTTTTTCGTATGCCTCGTGTCTGGCAGTTCCCGGAGTGGTCAACATACCGGCTGGATTTACCCGCCATGGCTGTCAGAATGTGACTCAGCGTGCCAAACTTGACAAGGTCACGTTGATCCACCCAAAGCCGCCCTCCTCGCCCTGCTGGCCTGACCGTTTGCACATGCTCTGTGGTACACCTGTACAAGAAGCTTCTGTGCTGGCTCAGCAGACACATGCCATTGGACAGGAGAGATTAAAAGGCTTACTGCGGCGAGACCTAGCAGGACTGTGAGGCTTTAGGACAAGGAGGCTGGTGAGAAAGAGATAAATTGGGTGCTCACTGCTTATCTAATAAAAATGTATCTGCTATGGCAAAGGCAAATAGCTTTCCAGAGAATGCAACGCGCCTTCAAAACATTGATGGAATTAATGAGAAATTAGATACAGGGATTACCATTTGTTACCTGACAACAGGTATCTCAAATCTGCAAATGTGTGAGTGTGTGTGTGCTCCCTATGGGCGGGTGCTGGCGCTTCGCTTCCTGCCAGAGCGTGTCTAACTCCCGAGCAGAGAAACAACATGGCAACCAGATGAAACACTGCAAAATCCACAGGAGGAGAATTGTCTTCGGATTGAAAGTGTGATGTTGAAAAGCCGCACGGAAACGCTGGAGGGAAAATGCCGAATTACTAGAAAAGAGGGTGTTTTTGGAATGTGGGAAATTGTTAGCATGAATGTTTTAATGCTGGCGTGGGTTGAGAAATATGGGGAACACAATTCACTTCAGTGGGAAATCTTCAGCCAAAAAATGTGGAATTCCAGGAAAAACTGGAATTTGCTTAACTGACTCTGTACTCTTGCTGCTGTGCAATACAAATTTCCCCACTGAGGGACGAATAAAGGCATATCTTAATCTTAATATCTTAATCTTAATTTGTACAATGATGGAAATAGCCTGCATGTTTGGAATCTGCCAAAAGTTTCTGTGTTTTAAATTACCTTAACCAGGTGAGAAATTGTTTTCTGAACTTTTGCAGGAACTCATTCACTACCAGACCTTTTCCAAAATTCAAACCCTCCAGCACCGGCCATTTTAGACCATTTTGAGGAACATCGGATATGTATATCCATCAGATTACAATTGAGTGCATCACATAATCAGTTCACAGTTCCACATGTCCAAAAGGAGTAGGAAGAAGCAAAGCTTATTAAATCCTACCCCTCCATCTGGTACTTTTACAATCACTAACTGTTACATTTGTTCACTTCCTGCTTTCCTAATATAGATTAAGTTTTTTTTGTCACGTACCAAAGTACAAGGTGGTATGACAATATAATGACATAATGGGTACCATAGTAAGTGTCAATATAGTGATATATATAGCACATCATGACTGGTTCATCCTTGTATTTAGCAAACATCAGAACAAACATCATATATAAGCTATATAAGCCAAATTTCCATTAGAAAAAGAAGCTTGTTTCTATCTTGTTTGTTCTTTAGTAATCAGCAGTAGGACATATATATGTAAAGTATATACGTACATACGTAGCTATGTATATTTAGCCAAAATATGCCACAACCTAAACAATCCAAAAATGGTTGTTTACATCCAAATAAAAATGCATTTACAAATATAACAGCATGAACTATTTACAGTTTTCACATTTGGAAATGAAGTGAAAATTAAAATTTCCCTTCTATTTGTGACCTTCTGCACGCTACACCCCTCCATCTTTCCCACTTCCCTCTTGCTGTGGAAAGATGTATGTCGAGATCTTATCTATCCATTTTTATAAACCCGAACGCCAAATTCCAGCAAGGTATTAATACGTCTTTGGGGTCAATTTTACACCAGAGACAAATGCATCTGAATTCACAGCAATTTTACGCCATAAAACGACCACAGAAGTGCATTTGATGACAGCTCGGCAGATATGATGAACGGAAAAAACACAAACACGAATGGGAGGAGTGTAGCATGCAGAAGGTTACGCTTTAGAGGGACGCATGCACACAGGCATGTACTTAGTGATAATTGACAATTAGTCATGGTTATATTTGTAAATACATTATTGTGTTGTAAACAACCTTTTCATGTTGTTTATGTTGGAATATTTGTTTAGGTGTTTGAACTGTCATAAAAACAAAAAAAATACTTGAAAGGTATATTTTCACAAAAAGCTGATTTTCTTCCTTTTCTGGTCAGCAACTTTTCTTAGAATAGAAAAAGGTAGAAACCAACTTCTTTTTCTGATGAAAGATGTCTAATCTTTCTTTTGGAACGTTCCATGTTCATATAGCCATAGGACACAATATTCTGTTTGCCTTGAAAGATCGTCTAAAATGGTAATGGTAATGGTTTTATTTCATTTGAACATGCATCAGATTACAATTGAGTGCATCCCATAATCAGTTCACAGTTCCACATGTCCAAAAGGAGTAGGAAGAAGCAAAGCTTATTAAATCCTACCCCTCCATCTGGTACTTTTACAATCAGTAACTGTTACATTTGTTCACTTCCTGCTTTTTTCAAGTTTTTTGTGCATTGTTTGAGGGTCTTACTCAATCCATTCCATAGTTTGATTCCACATACTGAAATGCTATGGCTTTTTAACGTAGTCCTAGCATAGAAGTGTTTCAAATGTACTTCTTCCCTGAGATCATATTTCTCCTCTCTTGTAGAGAAGTATTGGATGACATTTTTAGCTAATTGGTTATTTTTAGCCTTATGCATTATTTTAGCTGTTTGAAGATGAACTATATCAGCACGTTTAAGTATTTGTGATTTTAGAAACAAGGAGTTAGTATGTTCTCTGTAGGCGGCATTATGAATTATCCTTACTGACTTTTTTTGCAGTACATTTAGCGAGTCAAGATTGCTTTTATAGTTATTAACCAGAGAGCCGATAGCAAAGGTGTCTTTTGAAAAATGGGTTAAATTGCATATCAATCATTTATCAATATCTTATTGCTGCATTCGGAGCCAAGAAGCTAGCTATTGTAATACGTAAACTGTATGTAAAATTGGCCGTATTCCACAATCAAGCAAAAGGACAAAAGCCACACAAGTGGTTCAGTGTGTGGGTGTGTGTGTGTGAAGAAAACATATAGAGAAGAACAAACAGGGTTTCGTTGGAAATGGGTGGGGGCTGGGTGGTCTCCCCAGCATTTTGTCATGGCACACTTGACAAAACAAAGACAAGTCACTTTTCTGCTCCTCTGCCACATTTTATATTCAAGAACAAGTTAAGGCCGCGGCTGCGAGGACCTGATAACGCTGCATGTCGCTCCCCCACTTTCTCTTTTCTATACGCTGTTGTGTCGTGGAGGTTGGGGTGGGTGGGTGATTGGGTTGGCCGGGGGGCTGGGGGGTGTGGGGGGGGTGTGTGTGGGGGGGTGGGGGTGTCTCTCCAGACAGGCACAGCTATTTGAATGCAAAGTCTCAGCTGCTACAATTCACACCCCCACCCCGCATCGCCCTCCACAGCACCACCACCTCCATTCTATTATTTCACTGATATTTTTGGATGGGTTGTTATGCCCGTCCACTATTCTACGTGTCCCTCACATTTACAAAGAAAAAAAAATGACTTTGGGGTTAGTATTATACAATAATAACTCAATGAAAAATCAACCATCGTGGTCACTTAAATATTAAGATTAATATTAAGATTAAGATATGCCTTTATTCGTCCCTCAGTGGGGAAATTTGTATTGCACAGCAGCAAGAGTACAGAGTCAGTTAAGCAGTACAAAATACGCAATATAGAAAAATAAACAATATAAACGACCCAAGTATTAACAAAAATCAACAGTTTTTCCCAGAGTTATATACAATACAGTATGTAGATAATATGACACGAGATGAGATATATGACCAGTCTATACACTGAGATCTTGTTAGAGAGTTAATATGAGGCATTATGGAAATACTTCACATAGAACTTAGTATATTGCATTTAGAGCCCTTAATATTGCACATGGAGGTTGATCAGATATTATATTATATTATATATATATATTATTTATTATATATATATTATATTATATCTTATATTGCTGTAAGATTTGGTGAATATGCTGAATCAATAAGCATGAAGTCATCCCTTTATGACCTTGTAGAGAAAAAGACCTTTGGGATCTTATACAACCCAGGGTTTAAAAGGAATTACAGCTAATTTACTGGGGTTGAGCGATGTTACGGCATCATCAGGGTTCAGTGGTGTACAAGCCATTTTCTTCCTGTAGGACCCCATCGCTATCAGAGAAGAATGAAGAAAAATTGCAAATTGCATGAAAAACAAGAGCAATGATCACAATTTGATGAATTTGTGTACATTTTGCACTGTTGGATCTTCAGGAGGTTCTCAGTAGAGCTTCAAAATGCAAAGAGAATACAAGGAAAACATCTCAGGTGGGATCTTTTACCATGCTAGTAACGTTGGAAGCCATCTGGACCATAAAGGGAATAGCCACGTTTACATGGACCCAAATATTCCGATTCCATTCGGGTTATTTGCTCAAACGGAAAGAATGTAACCTTTGTATACACCTCATTCCGAAAGAAAAGTGCCAATCCGAATGAATATATAATCGGATTCACAGGGGTGGAATATTCCTTTCCCCAATCCGATCGAGGTATCTTGTACCCCGCTCAATCGGAAAGTTGTCAGGATGCGTTCTTTCAGCGCATGCTCAGCTGTGACGTAACACGCAGACGTCTATCAGGTTTTGAAAATGGCGGCAAGCAGTCATCACTGGACTACAGCGGAAAGTTTGTTTTTGATACAAACTTTAAAAGAACTGAACGTTGAAGTTGCTGCTTTAAAAAAAAAGCGTAGCAACTGTCCCAACAACCGTGGTAATCACACTCTCGTCCGCCATCTTTGATGAATAACATGATGTTGTTTACGTTTTACTGCGCTTGCCCCATTGACTATTCGGTTTGATTATAGCGGTACGTCTGGTACGTCATTCGGTTCAGTTTTGTGTCACTGAAGGAAACAAGGTCTTGGGAGATTTATTTTCTTCTTGAAAGTCTTCTCTGGCAGATGGCATCTGATGGTTGTTGGACTGCACTCTGCACCAGAACCAACCTTAATTCGGGCAGATGATCGGACAGCCGTTTTGGGTTTACCATATGACGTTTTTGTTCCAGGAGCCTCAGGATGTTTTTCAGAAGTTTTCGGAAGTCTTACTGTGTCCAACCTCCACAGCAAAGGTGCCCTGCGAGAGGCTTTGCTTATGCTGCTCAACCATCCCACCACATTCAACCAGAAAACAACTTTTTCCCTTGAAGGAAAATCTCGACCCCCCCTTACATTGAGGCGATCTCCTTGTGGATGTCGAATTGAGGATATGGGCAGACTAAAAAACCAAACCGGTATTTATTCCTGATACAAACAATATCTAATACAGACGTCCGGGCTGAATTGTATTCCCTGTATTCCAACAGTAAGTTGGGTCTTAGTACAGCGCAGCTGCAAAAAAGCACCCTTTCTTTCTCTGCCCGGCTTTTTATACATTTCAAGATTGTGCAAGAAGTGGACCAATCAGCACGCGCCGTCGCCCTGGTTTCAACATCACCGGCCCATCTCTGTTTTTTTTGTCCCCAAGGACGATGCCAGGACGTCTGGACCGTTCAGTACAGAACTATGTGTTTGTATTTAACTGTGTTTAAGCTATACGCCGCATCGCGTACTACAAAACATCTTCATACGCTATGTGCGTGATTTTAACTTTATTGTTAGCTAGCCAAAATATGAGCAAATACCTTCACCCTTAACAAATAAGTGACAGATTAATCATAATAAAAAGGGTTACACTGTAGCTCAGTGACACAATTGTGTCAGTATCTGTGCTGACCATCCAAAAAAACAGCAAATATTCCATTTGTACTGATTTTTATTTTATTATTGCACCACTTGCACCAATGTTCTCCACATGTGTAATTCCACACAGGACACACACAATTCCAACCAAAATGATCAAAACAGTTTGTTTGGTCGATAACAACATCTGATGTGCACGAGGGCACTTGGGATTGGATGACTGTTGACAGGTGACAGACTGATCAGTGCCGATCGGACCCTGCAATTCAATCACAGCTGTCATCTAAAGTTATCCATTGCCAGATCTGGGATTTGTAACATAATATATTGATTGCTCAGTATCCAGGACGAATTACAGCCCGCAGGGGATTAAGCATTTTAGCTCAATAAAGGGGATGTCCTTACGCAAACAGGACAGTTGGCAACCCTATCAAAACTCTTTACCCTGTAGGAAGCCATTTGTACTTCAAGTGGTGGTACATTACATACCACACACCCACACCTGCTAGACATTTTAGCATCCTACCTTGATAGTTTTAGAATTTTTATTGCAAATGCTGATCCAAAATCGGAGGAGAAGGTGTTTGCAAAGGTGACAGTTTGTATACACATAAGAAATATTGTCACAAAGCTGACCAATCGCAGGCCACCATGGGTTGGATATACTTTGACTGCGCAGTTTTTATGTTCCATTTTAGAAATCATGGCACAAAAACTTAGCAGTTTAATATATATTCCCTTTTGTTACCTTACTGTACCCCAAATAAACCCAACCATGACCTGTTGGATGTTTTTATTACACCTTTAGAGTCACTCTATTAACTCAGCTTCTCATAGTAGGCCTTCTTGGCACACACTCACATAGCACAATCAGAGTTGCTCATAAATGACTAATGGAAAAATACATTGCTGTCACTCACACGTGCTCACTTCAATGCCAGCTTCACTGTCACTGCTATACACTCCTGATCAAAATGTGAACACCACTTGAAAAATGGCAAGAATGTACATTCTGTACTGTTGAATGTTAAGGAGGTTGTACATGGGAAGTAGATTTAAAGTGCAAAAAGAAGAAAGTCAGACAAAAAAAACATTCAAAGTAGGCAATTTATTGCAAAAAAAAGCATTCATGTGAAATAGGCTGTTCATCAAATGTTTAAGAGCACAGCCTTTAAAATGCAAAATGTTGGCAAAATATGGATTGAATGTGATTTTGTGTCAGGTATTCACACTGTCATGATCTCTTGATGCCTGAGAGAAAGTTACAAATGCTAGTTTTTTACAACCAGTGGTTAGAGTTTTCATGAACTTTTACTAATGATGCTATGGAATGGATTGAGTAAGACCCTCAAACAATGCACAACGGTGAGCCAATTCAAGAAACAATACAAGCAGTTGATGTTTGCTAAATACAAGGATGAAGAGTCTTGAACCAGTCATGATGTGCTATACATATCACTATATTGACACTTACTATGGTACACATTATGTCATTGGATGCTCATATCACCTCCTACTTCGGTACAATACAAAAATACAACTAAAAAAAACTTAAACTATATTAGGAAAGCAGGAAGTGAACAAATGTAACAGTTACTGATTGTAAAAGTACCAGATGGAGGGGTAGGATTTAATAAGCTTTGCTTCTTCCTACTCCTTTTGGACATGTGGAACTGTGAACTGATTATGGGATGCACTCAATTGTAATCTGATGCATGTTCAAATGAAATACAACCATTACCATTACCATTACCATACTACCTGAACCACAGCATTTATAAAGGTTGCGTGGCAACAAAACAAAGCCTGAAAGTAGCATAAATCACTCTTTGTTTGGTCAGAGAATGTGTGTGCTTGCAAGCAGATTTTAGAGCTGCCATGCAGATGTTGAAGGCATTGAGAGGTGGAGATATTAACTTTTCCTTCAATAAAAATCGCCAAATTTGTACATTTCCTGATCAAATACAGAGCAAAAATCCGAGGTGGGGCCTTAATCTCGTTTTAGGTGCAGAGACGATGTCACGACGCGGCATGTCTGTGTTGCGGTGCGACCCCAGGATGCAGAGAGCAGGACCAAATAGCAGGTAAATAATATTTATTCTGGCTATAATAGCAGCAGCAGAAAAAGGCAACTCAGGCAGCAGCAGGACAAACAAACAATGATCCAACACAGGGAGACGCACACACCTGAACTAAATAGACACAAATTAGGGACAGGTGTGGGTGATTGGGACAACGAAGGAAGACAGGGCAAAGACAGGAAGTTCAATACAAAATAAGAGTGTTCAAAAGGGAAACCAAAGCCCAGACAGGGAACATAGACAAAATGTCACGCACGAACCCACACAGGGCGTGATCATACTGAATGCACATTTCTCTTTGTCAGCATTTAATCAATAAAATAAAGCTAGCAGAAACATTTATTATAAACCATGACTTTCTACAGCCGAAGGTCTTTAATGTACAGTAAGTGTGACGTCATATGAATATGGGTTGTGTGTACTTTTGTTGTTGACTTTGCAGCTTTTAAAAAAGTGAATATGTTAATAAATTGCTTCATGAAGGGCCTTACTTAGTGTTGACTACCGTATGTAATCTGTTTGTTAACCAATGTTGTCTTTCCTGTTATTTCACCATAGCGTGTACGGGGGACCTTTGGGAAATCCATATGTGACGGATATTTGCTTTTTGGGCAATGTAAAGACGTTAACAAGCTAAAGGATTAGGATTATTGCTGTTCAGTATGTGCAACTTTGTCCTCTCCGTGAGGTGTTAATGTCAACAAGACAACTATTTGCTCAGCTGGCACAGGTTTTGGTTCTGGCAGCACCAACGTGCCACCTCCTAAAAGGTCCTAAGCTCTCTGGCTTTGAGGTCGGGGAAGCGTGATGTGGTCGAGTAGGTGTGATTCAGTCATTTTTATTGCTTAACCTGGTCAGGCTTTTGTTTGTAAGCTATAACAGAGACTGGGTACGACCAGGTATGTTCGAGTCATGAAGGAGTTGTTCAAAACTTGCCGGTTTTGTACTGAAGCAGGACTCACGAGTGTCAACTTGTAAACTTGCTCACTTAAGCACCCCTGTTACTGCTGATTACGTTAAAACTAAATGTATTTGTAGAAATGTATTAACCTTGTGGAAAAAATAACAGATCAGCTGTTTGCAGTCAACTGTCCTCGATGAAGACTCAAGTGTCAGTGACTCGAAGACTCGAAGACTCAACTCAAGGTTGCTTGAGAAAACTCGGGTTTCAACTCAAGGGAATACCCTTGACAAAGACCTGATTTTCACTGACTCACAAGTTGTTGAGAAAGCTTCACTTGTTCATCCACTCACTCATAGGTGCTGAAAGAAAACTTAAGTTTCACTCCGTCATGTGTACTCGACAATAACACACTCACGGGTGTTCGAGAACGACTTGAATTGAACTGACAGATTTGACACTGAATCACAGGTAGTCGACAAAGACTCACTCATTCACAGATACCCAAACGACACTTTCAGATTCGCCTTTTACTAACTCACATGGTTCTTTCCAAAGACTCAAGTTCATTTATTCCCAAACTCACGTTTCAGTACATCATGGGTGATTGTAACTGACTCAAGATTCAGTGACTCATGGGTATTCAGACCCACAAGCCTTTGGTCTTAGTTGCTGATCTTGTGATATTTGTGACGAGTGACACGGTTAAATGAAGTACTTGGTTCATTTTAGTGAGCGACTCAGAAGAACCCAAGTGAGTGAATGGAGATTCTGGTTGGCGGTGGGCAGAGTAACACATCAACTTCCACTCAGCATTCTCGCCCAGCCCCATCCTTGTTGGGACGCTGATGGAGAAGCTAAGGTGCCAGTCTGAAGGCAACTACAACACCATCCAGACCCACATCCTCTGCCAAAGTGGGGCAGCTGAGCCCCCATATAATCCCTATTGACTGTCTCCTGCTTTGTCTGCCAATTGCCAGCATTGGATTTGTCTCAGTCAATGATGTGCTCCACTCCACTTCTCCCACATGAATCCATATTGTTATTACTTTTCAATACCAACACTAATTATACAGTCCCCCCCCCAAAAAAAACCCCACAATAATCACCCTTCCCAGCCCTATCTTGACATTGTTACAGTTTTGGACATCCTTGTTCAAATCAGTCGGGATATCTCTGTGTGGAGTTTGCATGTTCGCATGTTATGTCGGTTTTTATCCCGGCGTCTTCCCCAATGATGAATGTATGTTAGGTTTCACGGAGACTCTGAACTGTCCACAGGTTTCAATGTGAGTGTGGACGTTGTCTTTGTGTGTGTCCTGTGATTGACTGGCGCCCAGTCCAGTATGTATCCCGCCTGTCACCCAAAGCCAGTTG
The DNA here is from genome assembly GCF_030265055.1 of Doryrhamphus excisus. Lineage (NCBI taxonomy): Eukaryota > Metazoa > Chordata > Actinopteri > Syngnathiformes > Syngnathidae > Doryrhamphus > Doryrhamphus excisus. Next base: position 18,364,673 of record NC_080473.1, on the reverse strand, counting down.
GGCTGAGGTCCAGTTCAGCATAAAATCAGTCACAAACTCCGCACAACTGGAGCAGAAACTAATAATTGATACACAATTGAGACGATGTTCGACGAGCGTGATGCCGGCGTTTGCTAGTTAATCCTACCTGCAAGTCGTGTATTCACTGATCAAAATGAAGTTACTTACAAGACATAATAACACTTGTTGCAGGTGACTGAGTCAGGATCTTTTCACGTTAAGTACAAGCAAACTTTCCAGTTTCCAGAGAAAAACAGACAAAAAGCACAGTTAATACTAATAAAAGACACAAAGGGAAATGAAACTGGACAGGGAGGGAAAAATGGAATATGACACGTCTTTATTATGCATGCAAATGGGAAGTTGGGGTGAGTGAGACTACTGTGGATTATTGGATTATTTGGAGTCTTTGTATTTGTTTCTATGGCCCACTCTACTGAATTGGTGCCATCCGCATTCCCACAAAATACAATGTATAATGCAATACATTTAACTGTAAAATATTTCTATTAAGGCGGCACGGCGGTCTAGTGGTTAGCACGCAGACCTCACAGCTAGGAGACCAGGGTTCAATTCCACCCTCGGCCATCTCTGTGTAGAGTTTGCATGTTCTCCCCGTGCATGTATGAGTTTTCTCCGGGTACTCCGGTTTCCTCCCACATTCCAAAAACTAATTGGCGACTTCAAATTGTCCATAGGTATGAATGTGAGTGTGAATGGTTGTTTGTCTATATGTGCCCTGTGATTGGCTGGCAGTCCAGGGTGTGCCCCGCCTCTCGCCCGAAGACAGCTGGGATAGGCTCCAGCACCCCTGTGACCCCTGTGAGGAAAAAGCGGTAGAAAATGAATGAATGAATGAATATTTCTATTAAGTTTCTGGACTTTGGAGCAAAGTGCTCAAGCCAAAATCTGTAGACGGTTAAAAAATTTTTAGGAATCACACAAAAAAACACAAGAAAAAATAGCATTTGTTGCCTAAAAATTCCTAAAATGTATGTATTTTTTGCATAAATTAGGCCCTTTCACCCATAAAATGAAGTAAATTACAAATATAAGGCATTCCAAAAGATGTATTCTAAGACATTGTGATAATATGTAATATTGTACACTGGCCACTAGGTGTCAGTAGGTGAAACACCAAACAACAGGCTTTTATTGCATGTTTAAATGATCTCACACTCTCATAACCATAATAATAACCTGGGCTAGTCTTGCGGCCATAACACACGACAAGTTAAAACTCAACTCTGAACCCCAACATCACTTCCTGTTCGCCACACAGAACCCATTTCCTGCGACACACACGGCCACGACTATCCACGTGAATATCTACTTATTGTTTTTCTTTGGGTTTTCTCCGGGTACTCCGATTTCCTCCCACATTCCAAAAACATGCTAGGTTAATTGGTGACTCCAAATTGTCCATAGGTATGAATGTGAGTGTGAATGGTTGTTTGTCTATATGTGCCCTGTGATTGGCTGGCCACCAGTCCAGGCTGTGCCCCTCATGAGGATAAGCGGTAGAAAATGAATGAATGAATAAATGAATGTTTTTCTTTGTCTTTTGGTTTATTTAGACGTTGCACACAAGCATAATAAAGATGTTGCTGAGGAAGCATTCCGAGGAGGACGTAGAGACGTGTTTGCGACTTGGAAGTACGTATGGTGTCACCTTGCTGGTGACGTGTTCAGGTCAGAATGAAGTGATAATAGAGAGTTAGAGTCTGTGTGACTCTGTGGCGATGCTAAAGTGTGCTTCCATCTATCACCATAACAAAGAGGTGTGGCTTAATATGATGTGCATGCATTAATTATGTTAACGCATTCAATGGAATACATTAGTTACCACCATAACACAATATTTTTCACAACCAAATGACAGTATTTTTTTTACACAATGTAACCTATTGTTGTTCTTTGTTTATTTAGGCCACTTTTACATGCACAATAAAGATTGAATGCATCTTGTTGATGAGTTTCAGTGGAGGAAGACGTGTTAGTGAGTTTGAGATACATGTACGATGATTGAATTGCACTGCTGTTGATGTGCTAAGGTCGGAATAAAGTTCTTACGAGTGTCAGACTCCCGTCATAACCAAGAGGTGTGGCTTTCCACGATGCGCATAAATAAGTTAGAGCCGATAATGCATTATTTTTGACAGTCCTCGTTCTAAAGGCAAACCATTCACGGCAACCACGTCCGATGTGCAATTCATTTATCTGCAAATGTTCTTTCCCCGGCTAATAAAAACACGATCAGCGTCATGTTCCTGACTTGCCAAAACAATATCAAATCCATTCCATCCACACAGATTTGGATGTGAACATAATTATTGCTGGGTACATACTGCACATATGGAAATGAGCCAAATCCAATTAACAAAGAATGAAACCGCATGAACCCAAAATGGAAATGAATGTTTGCAATGCAAATACAATTTGGCTTGAAATGAGAATACATCTTTTCCATAAAAGGATTCAGAAAAGAAGCGAAGAGAAAATATAACTAAGATGTTTACCATACATGCTAACATGTGTATGCATACAATGCGCTATTATGCGGACATATCCAAGTTCATGTTTGATAGGACGAGGTGCTGATATCGCAACACACTTTCTCTACTAAAAAGAGGTAACACACACACACACACACACACACACACACACACACAGGGCCATTCTCGTCAGTGAGAGGACCCAGGGGAGAGCCTGGTCTCCTCAGCCTTCTCATGATGATTGATGCTGGCAGGCCCCACACGCCCCAGCCGCCCAGCTAAATTAAAAGCCTATTTTGTAATGTAATAAAGAGAACAGAATGGTTGGAGGGTTGCTTTGGTGTGTGTGTGTGTGTGTGTGTGTGTGTGCGTGTGTGTGTGGGTGGGCGGGTCACAGCCGGCGCACTCTCCAGTGTCTTTAGTATGATCTGCCCCTCAGAGGATGGCCAGAAGGGGGTCTCATCTGTACCTGATGCTGGTGATTCTCGTTATATTTTACGCTCCCACATGCACACCAGAAATATTTGAATATGATGTCACTTTTTATCATTGACAAATGTCACTTTCTGCTCTCATGAAGACACTTTATCATTCTCTGTTAATATTTTTGCATGGTTAGAACCGATTCCGATAAAGGGAAAAATTGCTTCCATTTTTGTGCCATTGGGTTTTATAACCAAATTCATAACCATATGTAACCGTAATCATATATCCTATATTCTTGGAAATCAAGAAAAGATTGCATTGTACGGTTAAAACTCGCTCTGTTTGTGGGCGTACATGTGCGTTTTAGTTACAGTATATTATTGTATGTGTGATTTTGTGTGTATATGGGGAAGAAATAATCAAAAGAAATAATAAAATATAATAATAATATTAATAATTTTAATAACACAATTGCAATTATCACAATTATGTTATATTTTTAATTTAAAATAAATTATATTTTAATAATTAAAGATTCCTTTAATGTATTCAAATGATACTCTTTGAATAATAGTTTTTCCACAAAAAATTAAAAAAAGAATTATCTCGTTAAAATCCTCAAGATGACAAACAAACAACAACAACAACCACAAAGATCATTATTTTGTCTCATATTACATTTGTGGGAAGTTATTACATTTACAAATTTTCATTTCCCACATATGTAATAATTTCCTGCAAATTTTGTGGCTGCAAAATTACATTTGCAGGAAATGTATTACATTTGCAGGATTATTACATTCAAAGCTGCAGATTTGCATTACGATTGTGAGTAGTTATTACGTTTGCGGGTGTAACATACGTATATTATATATATATATATCCAATTATTAGGAAAAATAAACACAGAAGATGATTGCAAGGTACCCCCTTTCCACCCTTAGCGACAAGGCTTTTTTTGGACTGTGCTCCCAACTCCCTTGACATCATCAGCCCTTACCATTGTGGGGCGCTCCCTCACTTTTCTAAAAAATGGAGCTCCATAGCGAGGATGATGGACTGTTATCTTGGACTTCCACTGATCAACGATGGCACCAATAGTGACTTCTTTGGGCATGGAGTATAGTTTTGTGGAGTATAGTCGTTCCTCGTTATTCATTCATTCATTACTGCTTTTCCTCACAAGGGTCGCGGGGGGTGCTGGAGCCTATCCCAGCTGTCTTTGGGCGAGAGGCGGGGTACACACTGGACTGGTGGCCAGCCAATCACAGGGCACATGTAGACAAACAACCATTCACACTCACATTCATACCTATGGACAATTAACTTAGCAGGAAACCGGAGTACCCGGAGAAAACCCACATGCAACTCCACACAGAGATGGCCGAGGGTGGAATTGAACCCTGGTCTCCTAGCTGTGAGGTCTGTGCTCTAACCACTAGACCGCCATGCCGCCCTTGAATGCTTCATGTTACAATTCATAATTCCACGTGTGCGGTAGAAGTTGATATCTTAGACAACAGGCTTTCTTGCTTCTACTGGTCCTCCATTTAGATTGATTTTACTGTTGATGTTCCAAGTGCTTTGCATATTTCCCCATTCCTTAAATCTCGTGCTTTCTTGACAATGTTGGCATCCACACAGCAGCTTTGAATCCCCTATAGGTGAACTTAACGATGATGTTGCTCCTGCCATACAGTGCGATGCAAGTATCAATGGTGTTGATATCTACGTCCACCTCCTTTCATTGTAGGATGTTGGCAATCTGTTGTTTTATTGAATGAGCATCCATTCCATCTGCTTCTCCTCTGTTTTGGACTGCCCTTTCTCTTGACCTGGGGGACCTGGGGACATTGATATCATTCATTCATTCATTCATTTTCTACCGCTTTTTCCTCACGAGGGTCGCGGGTGTGCTGGAGCCTATCCCAGCTGTCTTCGGGCGAGAGGCGGGGTACACCCTGGACTGGTCGCCAGCCAATCACAGGGCACATATAGACAAACAACCATTCACACTCACATTCATACCTATGGACAATTTGGAGTCGCCAATTAACCTAGCATGTTTTTGGAATGTGGGAGGAAACCGGAGTACCCGGAGAAAACCCACGCATGCACGGGGAGAACATGCAAACTCCACACAGAGATGGCCGAGGGTGGAATTGAACCCTGGTTTCCGAGCTGTGAGGTCTGCGCGCTAACCACTAGACCGCCGTGCTGCCAGATGGTTCATATTATTTTGTAAAAATGTTGACATATTAGGTCTTTCTTGCTTAGACTACCAACAACAGGGTGAGACAGGAAGAAACTTATTCAGCAATTTCACTCAAGCCTTCGTATGACTCGATATTGTATTGGTAAGTTTTCTCACTTGCCTTACTTCTGTGTTTCTCTTCCGTGAGGTTACCACGGCAACCCATGAGGACGGATGCACGGATGCGTAAAAGCCGATCTGATCACTTGGAAATCACAGCGCAGCTTCAAGATGCGACTTCATCTGCAAATCAGAATTTCCGCCTGAGATTAGGATTACGGAGTTGGCCATCATGCACAGGTTGGCATCTTGGTTGGCAGCTTTTCCCATCAGTCTATTTGAAACGTAAACACATCCTGTATGAGGTGGTGGCTGCGGTACAAAGCTATTAATAGGTGTTAGATATGTTTTTATGTTGAGATGACACTTACTGGAAGAGACGTTTGTAATCACTGGCCTGACAAATGCTTAGTGTCCTTAAAGACGCTATTGCCCGACTCTCCGACTCTCTAATTGCTCTCAGTGCGTTCTGTACAAGTGTTAATTGCTGTTAATTGCTGTATCATCTACTCTTAAAGTTCATCATTTACAGTAGGAACATTTCGCACAATCATGCAGCCAGCATTGGTGTTTGCAAAACCACCTCCTGTGGTTTTGGGTTTATCAAATGTAAAAATACGTATGTCACTTTAGCCCAGCCATTTTGGCACACCCGACCATCATGGACGACTTGTGGCCACCGTTATACGACATGGTGCCAAAAAAGCGCTAAGCTGTGTGTTGAAGAAGCTTCCACACTGAATTCTCCAAATGAGGGGTGTCCAAAGTGCAGGCAGGGGGCCATTTGTGGTCTGCAGCTGTTTTTTTTTTTTTTTTTTTTTTTGGCCCGTAACACATTTTAAATATATAATATCACAAGGAAACTAAAAAAACAAATACAGTCAAAATATGAGGGAAAATAATTATAATATTGTGACAAACAAACAAAATAACGACTGAAGTTGTAATTTTTGGAAATTCGCCTGCAGGAAAAACTCAGAGAATAAAGTAAAAACAAATGATGAGACCAAAGATGAACATTTACAAGACTTAAATGAAGAGTTGAAATAGAAAAATAGCAGGAATGGAAAATAAATTGCTGCTATTTTAGAAGAACAGAAGTGAAAACATAAAAAAAGTAAGAAAAATAAAGTGATAATGGAAGCATGAATTCTGCTGTCTAGCAGTCTCTCTGTTTGTGACTTCAACTTGGGATAACGACCAAAGACACCCCAACAAGTCCACCTCTGAATGGCTGGATAAAAACAACATGCAGACTTTGGCTTAGCCAAAATACTGACCTCTGGTGCAGTGGAGCTCAGGAGAAGCTGGCCGTGTGGCGTTTCCTCTAACCTCGCCTGCCAGAGGAGGAGCACTCATTGTCGGACATACTTTGTCAGAGGCACGGTTGGTGCCATGGAGCTCAGAATGGTGATGTCTTTACAAGCGTAACAATAATGATCATAGACCATTAGTCTAATTAATTACCAATAGTTTTAGATATAACAAATAAACACAATGTGACTGGTTCAAGACTCTTCATCCTTGTATTTAGCAAACATCAACTGCTTGTATTGTTTCTTGAATTGGCTCATCGTTGTGCATTGTTTGAGGGTCTTACTCAATCCATTCCATAGTTTGATTCCACATACTGAAATGCTATGGCTTTTTAACGTAGTCCTAGCATAGAAGTATTTCACATTTACTTCTTCCCTGAGATCATATTTCTCCTCTCTTGTAGAGAAGTATTTGACTTGACTTAAATTTTCAGCAGTTAAATCAACGTCTCCCTTTCCATACATGTAGATGCAGAGAAACATAAAATGAACATTTGTTATTTGGGATATAAAGTTTTTTTTTAGCAAACCTCCCAACCCAGGGTTGAGGAGATTAACATGTCTGCCTCACAGCCAGGAGGTTCTTAGGTTAGAATCGGACTGTGTGGCGTTTACATGCATGTACTTGCATGTAAATATACATGCATGTATATGGTTGTTCCCTGACTCCGGATTGTTATAACATTCGAGATATCATAGATCCCTGATTTTGGTGGGAGTTACACACTGGGACCACCAGCCAATGGTGAATGGCTATCGGCCAAATGGGGAATTACCATATGGGAACACATTGTCCCTTCTATTTGTGTTGTGTTTCATAGTCTTTCACTTACACTTGCAGGTAATCAATACGTAATATCTATTTTTGACACACGTCCCCTTTCAAAGTTGCTTAACATTGATACATTCCTCCAATTTTGGATCAACTTTTGCAATAAAAGTGAATTATTAGAATAGTTTCTGCCCTTGTTCATTGGGAAGTAACACACTAAATTAACATTAATTTCTGTCCAGGGTACACCCTGGACTGGCCGCCATATAGACAAACCATTCCCACCACACTCACATTTAACCTTAATATTTTTAGAATGTGGGAGAAAACCGGAGAAAACCCACGAATGCGCGGGGAGAACATGCAAACTCCACAAAGAGATGCCCAAGGGTGGAATTGAATCCGGTCTCCAAGCTGTGAGGACTGCGGGCTAAGCACTCGGCTGCCATGCAGACGCCAAATGAACAATCCGGGTCAAATAGGTGCCATTGTTGCCATGACTGGCACACAGAACACTTTAGCTGACTGGCAAACACTTTGGTTGGCTTGAAGTCAACCCAGCTAGAGTCCATCTCACGGGCGACCCTGGATGGATAGATGGACTACATCAGTGTTTTTTATATGTGCTGTGTATTTTAATATTTCATTACTACTCAATTTCTGAGTGAATTATTACCATGTAATAAGCACTTTGGGCCACATGACGAGCATACAAGGGTGTATACTATTAAGACTAATCAAATACACTAAGGCTGTCCAAACTTTTTCAATCAAATACTGCGTGCAGAAAAATTAAAGTTCAGCAGGAACAGGGTGGACTAACTGTTTGCAATGCTAACCAGACTCCTGTTCTGGTTCTCAGGGATCGAATAGCACATAGGAGAGTGCCACTTTTGGCCCTCCATGAGGGACATGATCCAATGCCTGTTCACAAAGACTTGTGGACTGGTTGGGCAAACTCCCATGTACCCTCCATCCATTCTGAGGCTAGAGCTGGTTCAGAGTTTTGTGGCTGGGACGAAAACCACATTGCACCTTCTGTTGCTGAGGTTCAAACACGGATAAATAGACTTCAGCGCAAGCCCCCCCCCCTGTAGATGGAATACACCCTCCAGTCACCCTTCTTGAAACCCCAAGAAGCACTCTTGAAACGCCCCATCACACCGATCAATTTTATTCATAGAAAAAATTAGCTCGGGGGGCAAATAACCTGTGGGGCCGCATTTTAGACACCCCTGATGGCACATAATTAAGCAACATTAATTAACACTTATTGATAAATAACCTTGTAATATCTTTTGACAAACTTGTGTTTGGGACTGTTTAATGCTCCTCCATCATGAAAGTTCAACACTTTGTGCTCATTGCTTGGGTCTGTGTCTTATTTGAATATATTGATTGGGCCATCTGTAAGCCATTTATCTCCTTAAAAGGACCATTGAAGGAGGCAACCTCTCACTTCACCCACCACTGTTTTCCTGACAGAGGGAACATACAAACAGGGGACACACGTGTGCTCCCACAACTCAGATAAACAGAAAATAAACTATTGTATAAATATTTCAATGACTGGATCAACCAATAGGAATCCAGACCCATTTGTGCTTCACAACACATAGAATTTGTCATGTTTTTTTTTCTAAAATTCTCTTCATTTATGTCAAAGATGTGTGATATTAAATGTTCATGGTACATAGTAGGGGTGTGAACACATCTCGATGTACTGCCAGCGATGCAATACTTTAACCATACATGGAATTTTCTGGCGATACGATTCACCCTCTTCACGATGCAATACGATACGATGCGATAATCATTTAGTTCAAATCAATGCAATCTAATATGATATGGTGCAATTTCTTGCCATATGATGGAATTCAACATGATGCTAATAAGCAAAGGGAAAAACTGGAATTCATTATGATCCTACAAAAAGGATTTGGCTTTATTCCTTCGAGGCACTTGGCAGTAAATTCAACAACAACAACTTTCCTCACACTTTCACATTGGCTATGCAATTACAATTAACGGGGAGTACACAGGGAGGCGGTGGCAGACTTGTCCGTGTTGGGGTGTCCCCTTTTTAAGGGGGGGTCTGAATGTTTGTGCCGTTGTACGGCTTCTTAACGCGGCGTTCTTTACAAATGACAGATGTTTTGTCCAGCTTTCTTCGTTATTTTCTTAGAGAGTCCGTAGTGTTTCCAAACATACCATTTAAACGTTGCGGGGGGGGGGGGGGGGGTTAAATATAGAAACTTCCTCGCTGCTGCTTGCGTGCGAACGTCCATGCTGTTTTACTAGTAGTTGTATGTGCCTCACGTCTTCCGTCCGTATTCAATACAAAATGCAAAATAATGATGGTGCATTCAATGCACCTGGGGAACAGCATATGGAGGGAAGTTGAACTTAATAATATTGATTAATATCAATTATTTTCCACACGCTTTGTATATACGTGGTACTTGAGTCCCATTCCTAGACTCTGATGTAAGTCACTCACCTTGTACACAGAACACACAAAGGACATAAAAATGGGAATAAAAGGATGAATTACAAGAAAGAAAAGCACGTCTTGTATTCCTTGCAGAGCATTCTACCATCTTAAAATATAACCCAGACTCGTCTCGTCGTTCCTCCCAGATGTCCTTGTAATAGCGCACAGAATCCATGACCCCTCTAGTATTCATTATCTTTTATCATCTTTATCTTCAATGATGGTTGCCAAAGTTGAGCAGTTAGGACCAAAAGAGCGGCCAATATTCTTTGGCACACTGCCACTTAGGAGCCATAATGAAGTGTAAAAATTGAAGTCATTGTGTTGTTATTCTTCCCTATGTGTGGCTGAGCAAGAGACACATACTGCACCCCATCCAAGAGGTCACAAAAGACCCCACAACAACATCCAAAAAAGTACAGACCTCACTTGCGTCAGTTAAGGTTAGTGTTCATGACTCCACCATGAGAAAGACACTGGGCAAAACCAACCAAACAACAAAAAAAAGAACATTAAGGATGGTCTCAATTTTGCCAGAACATCTTGATGATCCCCAACACCTTTGGGAAAATACTTTGTGGCCTGACCAGACGAAAGTTGTATGTCCCATTGCTTCTGGTGTAAAAAGAACATGATCACAAGAGTAAAATATGGTGGTGGTAGTGTGATGGTCTGCTGCTTCAGGACCTGGAAGACTTGCTGTGATAAATGGAAGCATGGATTCTGCTGAAGTAGAATGTTCTGCCATCTGTTGGTGACCTCCAGCTGAAACCAACTTGGGTTGTGCAGCAGGACGATGATCCAAAAACACACCAGCAAGTCCACCTCTGAATGGCTGAAGAAAAAACAAATGAAGACTTTGGAGTGGCCTAGTCAGTAAGTATTGACCTGAATCCTATTGAGATGCTGTGGCATGACCTTCAGAAAAAGAACATCATAGCAACAGTAAAATATGGTGGTGGTAGTGTGATATTATGACAACAATTCTGCAAAAATGAGTGTGCCAACATTCCTCCACAGCGCTGGAAGAGACTCATTGCAAGTTATTGACTCATTGCAAATGCTTGATTGCAGTTGTTGCTGCCTGGGGGGGCATCACTTCCTCACACAGGGACATGGAGCTTTGGATCTTTTTTTCTCCCTTCATAATAAAAATTTAAAAACTGACTGTAGTCATTGACTTGATTGAATATTTACATTAGTTTGATAATCTGAAACATTAAAGTGTGACAAACTAAAAAGAAATCAGGAAGTGTGCAAACACTTTTTCATGTAACATGTAAGTGTGAAAAACATAAAAAATAAAACAACAATTCACCCACACATTCATAACTAATTGGGAGTCTTCAATTAAGCTGGGGGGAAGCTGGAATACCAGGGGAAAACCCACGTAAATTATATTTCTTATTTGAAAATAACCGTTTTTTGTGCTTGGTACCACAAATGTACGTTGAATTGAACCAAAGACCATATATCCATTATAAATAATTGAAACAGTGGTGAATTACCATTTTTGTTAGTGTGACAAATGCATCATGGAGTAAGTAGTAATATTTCACAGCATAATAAACATTTAAAATGACCATTATTGGGACAAAAAAACACTTCTTGACTCTTTGATTCGTCTTTGTCTCAGGTTTGCATTCTTATTCGTTTTCGTCTCAAACAAGCCTGTTGGCAGGAAGCCATTTCCATGGCAGTGCAAGGGATCATGGAGGGTGGTGTCAGAGGGAGAGGAAAAAGACAAAACTGACAATTAAACAAAAGCAAGCAATGTAAAACGATGGTAACTTTATTTATAACATCTTCTCCAAAGCAGTGACGGGTGAAGGGTGGCAGTCTCTCTCCAGGGGAGATCTTGCCCGTGTGTGTAGGTGCAGGACATGGGCAGATGGTGGAAAACTGGCATTGGCGCTTGAAGTGCACGGAGCATATGCGAAGATCCTGGGCATGAGGCAAAAGCTTAGGACCTGTGCCCGCTGAGCCTGGCACAAAACACAACACAATGCAATTGGCGCTTGAATGAGATAAAAAGGAACCGATGAAGAGTGTGAATGTCTTATCAGTTTATGGAATTGGACTGAAAAGTGTTATATTAGGATGTAATGACAGACCACTCCCATAAATATGTATTTAATCCATATAAAAGTTGGTGTAAAAGCTGGTATAGAAATCCTTTTTGGCAAGCATGGAGGTCAGATGTTTCCTTAGGTTGCTCACCAGGGTTTCACACATCTCGGGATCACCAAAGCAGAATCTTTTCCACTCCATGTGTCACAGCAGGGATGCTGGTGTTGGACTCATAGTCAGGATGTCCCTGACGAGTCCACTTGATGCATGCAAAGAGCTCCATTTTGGTGTCATGTCAAGCCTTATGTGAATCATCAGATGTTTCCATATCAAAGGTTCAGATGGGTCTCGACATATGTCCTCTTAAGCGCACTGCAGGATCTTGAACCTTACTAATGCTTTTCTTGACTTTCTGACTGTGCTCCCAACTCCCTTGATATCATCAACCAGCTCCTCCTCATTTTGAGCCACTCCTTCAACCTGAGGAGGATCCCAGGACGTGAGTTGGTATCTTGGATTTCTTCCATTGATCAATGATTTCACCAATCATGTTTTCTGTCCATTCCAGTCCTGTGCAAGTCCAGCAGCTCTTTGGTCTTGCCCATGGCGGTGGACAGGTTTGAGACAGGAAGAGACTGATATCTTTATCCACATAACAAGTGAGATTAGGAAGAGTGATGCTGTATTGATTCTGTGGTTCTCTAAGTACCTTTGTGTTTCCTTTGCTTTGAGTCAGACCTTCTGGAACGGATTAATGATGTTAGCCAAGGCACACTGTGCTAGATTAGTCAACAGATAACCACCAAAGCTGTACAAGAACTTACAACCAAGACAGTCTGGTGTCCAGCAGGTGTGGCGATAAGCCTGAAGAAGGTCTGAAGCGCTGATTGCAAGCAGGTACGCCACCGTGGCTCCACCCAGGACGCCCAAACAACAGCACTGAAATGGAAGATACCACCATGTGACACAACATACTGCAATTTTGGTCATTAAGACTACATATTTGATTCATTTCAGAATAGAATTAGATTTGTAATTTCGTGTAATTAATCTAAGGCTGTCAAAAATCAGGTGTAAAGGTCAAAAACTAATTGATTTCAATAATTACACTAAATGTTTTAGCATAATTAACGCATGTGCATCATGGAAAGCCACACCTCTCTGTTTTGCTAGCAGATGGACACCCCATGCAGCATGCCCCCAGAGTCACACAAAGTCTCACACTATTTATTCGAACCTGAACATCATATATGCATCGCCAACTCGCAAACGCGACACTGCATCCTTCTTCGGAAAACACGTCCTCATTCTCAAGGTGCATTCATGGACACTCCCAATAACATCTTTATTATTCATGCATGTGGTAATGGTAATGGTTTTATTTCATTTGAACATGCATCAGATTACAATTGAGTGCATCCCATAATCAGTTCACAGTTCCACATGTCCAAAAGGAGTAGGAAGAAGCAAAGCTTATTAAATCCTACCCCTCCATCTGGTACTTTTACAATCAGTAACTGTTACATTTGTTCACTTCCTGCTTTCCATAATAAAGTTTAATAAGGTTTTTGTTTTTTGTTTTATTTTGACAAGAAATGTCCATGTGTTGACATTCTTTTTCACTTTATTCTTGTCATGGAATAAAGTTATTACTTACAATAACTGTTACATTTGTTCACTTCCTGCTTTCTTAATATATTTTTTTTTGTCACGTACCGAAGTAGGAGGTGATATGACCATCCAATGACATGGCATTGTTTGAGGGTCTTACTCAATCCATTCCATAGTTTGATTCCACATACTGAAATGCTATAGCTAGCATAACGTAGTCCTAGCATAGAAGTGTTTCAAATGTACTTCTTCCCTGAGATCATATTTCTCCTCTCTTGTAGGTGTGGTCTCAATAGAAAGAAAGACAAAGAAAAAAATCCCTTTTTAGCAGTTTTTATAACTTTAGAACGCACAGAAAAGAAAAAGATGTGAGTTCATGTCTCATATAAGGGTTATGGATAATTCCCCCAAAAAGTGCACTTTTCCTTCAAAAATGATGTCCTGTTCATATCTTTGGAAGGGGATAAACGTCAACAAAAGCAGCAGGGAATCGAATACATACAGTATTTGCCCCACCCTATACACACAATTTTAACAAAAGCTTTATTTCTGCCTTGTCCTCTCCTAAAAACACATCATTCCCTCTCCAGCCACACACACACACACACACACACACACAGCGTCCTTTATTCCTAAATGTGTGTGTACATGACTCCCTGGCTACAAATCCTTCAGTGGGATGGATGAGTGTCTTCAGCCCATTCATCATCTACCTCATCGCCTCTTTTTCATATCAGCCAGCAGTGACACTGACAACTTATGGCCCCCTTTCCGTCTAGGAATGTCTCTCCATTTCTACTTTTTCTTGTTCCCCGGTGACCTACTTGCTTTGCATCTACGCTTGACAGTGTACATGTTTGTGGGACACATTTTGTCACTCTCCCTCATTTCCCCACAGTGGCACGGGCCTCCTTCCTCCTGCCATTTATTATTTGGCTCACCGTGTCCCTCTACATCTATCTGTCTCTTTTCTGTGCCCCCGTTGGGACCAGAATGGCACCTTCAGAGTAGGCCATAAAAAGGCCCTATAAAAAGCACAACACAAGGAAGAAAGGGTAATGATGAAATTTAACTGCTCCTCTTGGTGCACCTGGGGTCTGGGCCTGGGAGTGTGGATATATGCCCATGTGTGTGTTCAGCAAGCGTGAGGTCTGGCCACTGAACCTGAACTGCCCTGCTAGGAGTGTGTGTGGTGGTGGGGGTGGGGGGGGGGGGGGGGGACGCGGGACGGCGGGGTGGGGGTCAATGTCACGGCAGCACCACAAGAGTGATCGCTTTTTAAAGATGCACTATAGATTTTGTGGGGGAAGTCATTTACACCGGCATAAAATGGAAGGTGGCAGGGGAAGTTTAAAAGCTAAAAGGAGCCGGGGAACTGGGAATACCAGGAGAAAAATAGGCTTGATGGCTTGAGTAGCCTCACTGGTGTAATAGCAATTTAACGCTTTGCCGGGGATGGATGCAGATTTTAGTATTTGAATGATTAATAATCCCGGAATTGGCTCAAGGCACGTACCTTTCTTTGCTCTATCGTACACGCCCGTGACGTGCCGTGTTATTGTGTGAATGCTGAAAAGCAAATCTTTCAGCTCATTCATAACAATTCCCACTTTACCTCAAAAATTTGTGACACAAAAATACTTTTCCATACTGCATCTACACTTGGAAAATGCAATAAGTGAATTTCCAGTCAGTTTCAATATTAATAAATGGAAAATATTTGTAAACGCAGCTTATGACCTCCCAAATACAATCCGTCCATTTTCTATGCCTCTCTGTTGTCGCAGCGGTATGCTGGAGCCTACCCCAGCTGACACCCTGGACTGGTGGCCAGCCAATCACAGTGCACATTTAGACAAACAACCATTCACACTCACATTCATACCTATGGAAAATTAACCTGACTTTCTTCTAAATATGGTTTCTCCTGTTATTAGAGCCCTGTAGACATGAAATAACACAACTACAGTCACCTTTACACTTGTATTACCCAATATAGTCCATATAATAATAGAAAATAAGGCATCATGGAAATTAATAAGATAAGACAGACTCACACACTAGCATTGACAAAATACTTCCTGGTAGCTAATATGAGTGTAGAATATTAATCGACTGTTTATTGTAAAGGAGAGACTGACGATGCACTTCAATGGCTTTATTAACAAGTAGAGAACACATGGAATGAACATTCACACAGGAGCTGCTGTCGGACGCTCTCTACACTGCTTGAAAACTGCTAAAAATGCATTATAATGTGGGTGCAATGTTTGAACCACGACGTATCTCTATTTTTAACATTCCAATTTTGCAACTTTTCACACCAATTCCCTTTAATCTTGAGAATATTTACTACTTCCACATTCCTCAAATGATTGAAACGATTCCAAGGTCCTAACCCTTAGCGCCTTCAGGAAATTCCGGCATTTTCTCACATTTCCCAACCCATTCAAGACATCCCAGCATAAAAAAATAGGCTAATAATTTTCCACCTGTCAGAAATCCACATTTTTCACATCAAATTTCTACAGAATTTACATTCTGTAATTTATACTGTGAGAGTTATGTCACCAGTGAGGTATTTTGCTATATTGTCAACAGATAGCTTCCAAGGAATATTGTCCAACTATGTGTGTGGTTGAAGTCACGCGGACTTACAGGGCTGTCTATGAGAAGGACTATTTTCAGTTCAGTTCCTGGCCTGAGCCCAGAACCCTCTCTGGGCTCAGATGCTGGCTCTCCGGCCTCCACAGCCTGACCCTGCCTCCCACCTGTTCCTGGCTGTGTGCCTCCAAGCTCGGCCCGCCAGCGTGGAAAATCAGCCTTTGATGGGTCTGTGGGGACTGATGAAGGGAGAGTGAGAATCTGTGGAGAGAATGAAAGCCAGGATCAGCAGCATGCACTGACTGACAGGACTTGACACAGGCCTGGCATGTTTCACGCGGTGAACACCAGGCCTCGTAGACTGTCCTGCCGGTCTGCTCGGCAGCAACATTAAAAGCTAGGTCTCGGTCAAGCTACTTTTCATTCAGACCTGCCGTCAATCAAAAATCAATACAGGCGAGTATTTTGGAACTCATCACATGCATGGAAAAAAGGTTGTTTAAAGCAGACGCTCATCATGGCCATGAGGGTAACATCGAATGGTTTGGTTCGTGGTTCTGCTTCAGGGTGAAGTGATTATACAAAATATGTCTGCTTATTTTTGAAGACACTAGCCACGTTTACATGGACCCCAATATTCCAATTCCATTCGGGTTATTTGCTCAAACGGAAAGAATGTAACCTCATTCCGAAAGAAAAGTGCCAATCCGAATGAATATATAATCGGATTCACAGGGGTGGAATATTCCTATTCCCCAATCCGATTGAGGTATCTTGTACCCGCTGAATCGGATAGTTGTCAGACTGCGTTCTTCTTCGTGGTGTTTTTCTTCTTCTGTTGTTTATAGCAGCTTTCATGTGCATTAGCACCATCTGTGGAACAGAATCTAAACCCTTCTATACGCCATTCACAAGTCCAGTTTTATTAAAAAAAGAAAATACATATCTATATAAAACATGTGCCGAGCTTAATGATAAAATATTAGCAAGATTGAACTTTATCTTTTCCTGTTCCCGGGTGCGTTGTTTCAGCGAATGCTGAGATATGACGTAACACGCAGCTCCAGACGTTCTTCGATTTAAAAAAATAGAGGCGAGCAATCGGCACTGGACTGCTGCGGAAAGTTTGATTTTGATTCAAACTAAATTTCAAGACTGGACGAACGAAAAACCGGCAATACGGAATTATTCCGACAAGTGAAAGAAAAACTCGAGGAAGTCGGTATCACGTGATGTTGGTGTTTACGCTTTACTGTGCATGCCCCATTGACTATTCTGGTTGATTATAGCGGTGCATGTAGACACGCGATTGGAATATTCCTTTCCATGGATACCATTGCTTTCGGAAAGAAAAGAATCAATTCGGAAAGAGAAAAACTTCTCATGTAAACGTGGCTAATCATTAAGTATTATGTTGAGTTTACTCTCCTCTAAACATACAAACAGTCCAGAACTTTAATAGAAGATTTATTGTAACTGAGACTGAATGAACTGAATGACAAAAAAAATGTAATTCATCCATCCACTTTCTTCTGCTAAGCCCAGACTTCTCTCTCTCCGTCTACTTTGTCCAGCTCCTCCAGGCGGATCCCAAGGCATTCCCAGTTGTTGAGAGACATTGTCTCCCCCAACATGTCCTGGGTCTTCCCCCGAGGCCCGGGGAGACATGCAGGGCACATCCTACCAGATATCCTGACCAGATGCCTTATCTAGTTCCTCTCGGTGCAGAGGAGCTGCAGTTTCTCCTGAATGACAGTGCTTCTCACCTTATCTCTAAGAGCGAGCCCAGCCACCCTACGGAGGAAAGTCATTTTGGCCACTTGTACCCGTGATCTTGTCCTTTTAGTCACTAATTTCTATGCGCAGCCATGGCACTGAGGTGATCTAGTTTGGTGGTTGCAGGATCAGATCTCTTTTTGTAGATGATGTAGTCCTGCTGGTTTCATCTGGCTCTGATCTCTCACTTGAGTGTGAAGTGGTTGGGATGAGAATCCGCACCTCAAAGCCCGAGTCCATGGTTTTCGCCCAGAAATGGATAGAGTGCCATTTCCGTGTGGGGGATGAGCTCCTGCCCCTAGTGGAGGAGTTCGAGTTCCTCAGGGTTTTCTTCACAAGTGAAGGAAAGATGGAATGTGAGATTGACAGGAGGATTGGTGCAGCGTCTGCATTGATGCAGACTCTGCATCGGTGTGTTGTGGTGAAAAGGGAGCTGAGCCAAAAGCCAAGCTGAGCCAATTCTCAATTTACCGGTCCAGCTACGTTCCAATTTTCACCTACGGGCTTGAGAAAACATGAAATAAACAAACAATAAAGATTATATATTCATTTGTATTTCATCCTCTACCAACCCCCACACAGGGTCCTGTCCTTTTAAGAGAGTACTTCTAACCTCAACCTCAACTTATTATGTGGATCAAACCTCTTCACCCGGGCGGCACGGCGGTCGAGTGGTTAGCGCGCAGACCTCCTAGCTAGGAGACCAGGGTTCAATGCCACCCGCGGCCAGGCCACACTCTGTGTGGAGTTTGCATGTTCTCCCCGTGCATGCGTGGGTTTTCTCCGGGTACTCTGGTTTCCTCCCACATTCCAAAAACATGCTAGGTTAATTGGTGACTCCAAATTGTCCATAGGTATGAATGTGAGTGTGAATGGTTGTTTGTCTATATGTGCCCTGTGATTGGCTGGCGACCAGGGGTGAATTAACCTCTTCACCCCAACGGGCAAGACCAAAGAGCTGTTAAAGAACCCCAAGGAGAAGAATGTAAACACGTGTTTAAGCACATGCTTACCAACGCAATCCCACCCTGTAATTGCTGAAGCTCAAACCCTAGTCCTAAATAGACAGCTGGGATAGGCTCCAGCATCCCCCGCAACCCTTGTGAGGAAAAAGCGGTAGAAAATGAATGAATGAACGAACCTCTTCACCCCAATGGGCAAGACCAAAGAGCTTTCAAAGAACCCCAAGGAGAAGTATGTAAACACGTGTTTAAGCACGTGCTTATCAAGGCAATCCCACCCTGAGATTGCTGGGGCTCAAACCCTGGTCCTAAATAGACAGCTGGGATAGGCTCCAGCATCCCCCGCAACCCTTGTGAGGAAAAAGCGGTAGAAAATGAATGAATGAACCTCTTCACCCCAATGGGCAAGACCAAAGAGCTGTCAAAGAACCCCAAGGAGAAGAATGTAAACACGTGTTTAAGCACGTGCTTACCAACGCAATCCCACCCTGTAATTGCTGGGGCTCAAACCCTGGTCCTAAATAAAGGTTGAGCAGTACTCCCCGGCAAGCTAAAAGCATCAGTGAGTTACCATTGCACTCTGGCACAGCCACATTCATTAAACAAGATTGGAATGGACTACAAGACCATTGGCAAGGAGCTTGGTGGGAAAGCGAGCACGGCAGTCATTGATAAACGGAACAAAGAAAGTTGTCTGCTTCAACAACTTTACACAAAGTTGTAGATTTAGGACATTTCATTGATGTTGTGGATTATTTACTTATTGGATGGCATACACTCACCCTTTAAGGACTTGTCCATGCTACCCAAACACAAATGAAACATGTGCCATGCATATATTACTCCAGCTTCCCTGTGTGTTGCCAAAAGGATTAGCGTGACAAACACAAATAACCAACATACTAATCCTCATTAGCACTGCTCAACGCCCATTTCAGTGGAAGATGAGCAGTTCAAAGGCATGCAGATAGACACAAAGCGGTGAGGGATCTGCAGGTCAGAGTAACAGTTACTAATGCAAATAGAACGACACACAAACACGCCGTACAAACAAGGTGTGAATACGGGGCCTCCATGACAACTCAGAAGGCTGAGAAGTTACTTGGATTCAACGTTTCCAACATAAAAACAGAGACATGGAGGCCATGTTGTGCCGTAAAAGCAAACAGATTGCCAAAGAGAACAGAGGGAGTCGATGTTATGAGGCTCGTGTATGTTATTTGTGCATGTGGAGAGGGGAAAAGACAGAAAGGGAGCTAATGGCCGACATCTGGCATCGGTCGCCCCCATCTGAGTCCTGCGCTCCAGACCTATCGTGTCATAGCGAATCATAAAGCAGAAAGATTACCTCTGAATAGACATACACAGCAATCCCCGAGCTAACCCCAAAGGCCTGGAAAGAAAAGCCTCTTCCAGCCATTAGGCTGCCATTGTGCCAGTTTGTTTTACCCAGTGGTTGGGAGAAAAGCCCATTGTTGATTTCTGCAGCTCTGGGCGTATCCCGGTAAAATGCTTATTTTGCTGAAATTCATTTAATTGGCCGCTATGAAAGGACGACATTACATCAGCTCACCTCTGTTCATGCTGGTCGTCATGCTGTGGTTTGCGTGCATCCCATTGCTCTATATGCTATATTGCTATATATGCCTCATCATTTTCAAGCTTTCCCTTTATTTATTTAAGAGGAAAATCTTGAAAATGATCATACCACTGTATAGGGGTGTGTATTGGCAAGAATTTGGCGATACGTATCACGATACTAGGCTCACGATACGATATATCACGATATATCACAATACTGTTAACAACGCAATATTTGTAGTTAAAGATTATTTCCTGGAAAAACTGAATTACACCAGCAATATGCACTTACTAAACACATTTTTATTCCATTAGAACAGTATGTTATGCTGTATCACAAACTTTACTCTGTAAAAATTTAAAATGTAGCATTTGGCTAAATACAGCTTTAACATCCAGCTTTAAATTTACAAAAAATTACAAAAAATTACCATAAAAAGCAAATAAATTAAATTATGTCTCAAGATCCTGCTCAAATGTTCACATTCTTTTAGCTGTGAAAAAATGCAAATTATGCAGAAGTACTATACAGTCCCTGACTTATCCACCATCAGAAGAGTATTTTTGTGGAACAAAGTAACTAACATCAGTAAAAAAAATCCTTTTAGGATGCTTGAAATACCATTATTTAACAAAATAGTGATATCAATTTGAAAAACAGCAGGGGCCGCTGTTATGTGCTCGCATTCTGCCATGTTGAACTGTGTTTATGTGTGAGGACGTTTCACTCGTGAATCTTGTTCAACGTCCTTGCCTAATTGACTATGTAAGTGCTGCCACCTAACGATCGGAGGTTTAAATTAAAATCAGAAATGAACCTTTGCCGTGTCTGCACTTAATAAATAAATACCATATACAGTCTATGATAAATGCCTAAAATTATCCATATCATACTTTTTAATATCAATACAGCATAGTGGAACGAAGTATCGCGATTTATCACATACTACAGTATTAATTGGCCCTGTACCCTAGAAACCGCCCATGAATGATACGGGAAAAGGCCGAAATGATACTGTAGTATGTGATAATGTAATTTATCACATACTACAGTATTAATTGGCCCTGTACCCTAGAAACCGCCCATGAATGATACAGGAAAAGGCCAAAATGATACTGTGTCAAAGCCCAGGGCAGTGATACTGATAAAATATAGAGTTTAACCATGTCCAGTATCAGCCCCCGTAGCTGTCCACTCAGAGTGCGCTGCTCTGGTATCGTGCCCGTGAAACAACCAATCAGAGAACAGCGCACGAGTGCTTGGTGCCGAGTGCTTCTCCAGTCACCAAAAAAAAAACAAACTTGATTAATGGAAATTAATTGTCAGACATTGATAAGATAAGACTGTTGAAAAAATATTATTGTTGAAATATTTTTGCAATTGTTGTGTTTACACTGTTTAGATATAATACATGTAATAAACTGAACATTTTCTGGAAACAAAATGGTCTTTTGATTAAATAGTATGCGATCATAAGCTCATGATTAAATAGTATGTGATAATAAGATCATCACATAGTTTGTCTGGTATCAGGCCAGGTATCATGCCCCCAAGTGTCAGTATCATGTCATCAGATACATGTGATAACCTATAAATATCACCGAAACGATATTTTCTTACACCCCTACGACTGCTGCATACAACTCTTGACAGTTTCCGCTCAAATTCTAATAAAAGAATGTGCAAAATTGGGATGAGAAAATGAGTTACCGGTATTCTACATTTATATTATACATTAAATGTCATTAAGAAAATGCACACTTACTGACCGGACTGTCGTTCCACAAGCTCTTGGGTGTGGCTGAGGTAGTTGACTTCCACCACCCACAACGCAGAACGGTCTGAGCATGTCCAAAGTAACAAGTGAGTTTGGTTTACTCATCTTACTTCATGAATGTGTATGTTGGCATTTAAAATTAAAACTCTAAAACTCACCGAGCTAGCATCTTCATTTGCTCGTATCCAGTAGTAAAGATACTGCACATACATTTTCACATCTACAATCACCATCAAAGTTTCCATTACCAAGATCATCCATCTTTTACTCATTATTTATTATTATGTTTATTTTATACAAGGCTTTGAATTTGCAATAGAATTTAATCTGTTACTACAATTATAACTATAATTATAACTACAATTATTTCTCACAACCAAAAGACAGGAACCCCGTTTCATGTTTCAGTCTCACTCCTGTCCTACAAGAAGGGGTTACTGTGTGTGTGTCTGTGTGCATGTGTGTGTATATGGTGTGGGAGGTGATGTGTATTTGGACACACTCAGTTTTACACTTGCTTAATCTTAAATGAGTTTGTTGTGGAGGAGTAGATTTGTCGACTTTAGGGGGGGGGGGGGGGGGGTTGCAGGATGCTCCTGTTTAATGGCGCGACAAGAGGAACCATGGTCCGTCGTCCGCTATGTTTCCGCTGTTCCTATACTTTTTCTCTTGGCGTCAGGCTTCATCAGATCTCTGTTACATTACCATCGCCTTTATTCCATACAGTTGAATGACTGATAATACTCAAATAAGATCATCGTAATTGATTCCACTTGTCATTTTTGGTTTGGTTAAATCTGGCATGGTTCATTTGGTGAAGTGTGAAAGAACTCCAGGACCAAACAGGGTTTGCCTGCCATCAAACTCTTGTCCTGAGTGAGGCCGGTGTCTACACCGCAACGCACCAAAGCACTGGATCTGATGTCCCCACATGCAAGCATAACAGGGCGATGCAAATGGTGACACAAATGGTAGGATGAGATTAACGAGTATACGTTTTGCCGGATACGAGTATGAAACGAGTACATTTCGTTATTATCCTCCCCCGAGACGGCGGAAGTGGCTCAGCGGTGCTTCAAACGGTGCAATTGGGCTCAACGTTTGTCACAATGCATCAGGTTTTCTTCAGCTCGCCTCTATTAAGTTACTTGGTTACTTGGTAAACTTGTTCCGTAACATCCGCGATTGCACGATGCACAGCGCAGACACTCAACAACTAAATACATATAACCTACATCGACTGGCCACAACATTAGGTACACTTGCACAGGAGCACAAGCGCGTGTATGGCTGACATAAAATACTACTCCACTCTCAGTATGTTGCAGTATGCACCTTGCAATCTTTAACTTGTTTCATCACTACACGATGCAGCGGGCACGATCGTGCATCAGTCACTGATGATGGCAGGTAAGTTTCATTCATTCATTCATTCATTTTCTACCGCTTTTCCTCACGAGGGTCGCGGGGGGTGCTGGAGCCTATCCCAGCTGTCTTCGGGCGTAAGGTGGGGTACACCCTAGACTGGTCGCCAGCCAATCACAGGGCACATATAGACAAACAACCATTCACACTCATATTCATACCTATGCACAATTTGGAGTCGCCAATTAACCTAGCATGTTTTTGGAATGTGGGAGGAAACCGGAGTACCCGGAGAAAACCCATGCATGCACGGGGAGAACATGCAAACTCCACACAGAGATGCCCGAGGGTGGGACTGAACCCTGGTCTCCTAGCTGTGAGGTCTGTGCGTTAACCCCTAGACCACCGTGCCGCCCCGGTAAGTTTCACATGTCGGTTTATTTTGGCATGCCTGCACTGTGTGAAGGAAAGTGGGAGGAGGTCGCGACCCAAGACACTACACTGCACACAGGGATCGTGATTGACAGTACAAGACACAGGCGATGGGCGTTGACAAGTAATTATTATGTGCTTTTTCACAGAAATCGGTAGGTACTGATCGATGGCCCATCAATCGGAGCATGCCCAGTTAATGCCAAAGTAATAATGCTGGAAATACTCTGGACATATTTGAAATAAATAAAGGCTTCAAGAAATGCTATGACACAAACATAGGAGAACAAGATATAACTTTTGTGGAATTATGCACAGTTATTGACAGACTCACAGGAGGGAAAAGCTCATTGACTGATGCTACCACCAATGGGAAGGCTGGGTGTTTGGTGCAAGGTCTGGAGGTGAGTTTGTGTACAGCAAGTTTTGCTTGTAGTTTGTACTTGGAAACGTTTACTTTGTTGTAAAGTGAACACATCGTCTTTGACAGGGCAGGGTACACCCTGGACTGGTCGCCAGCCAATCACAGGGCACATATAGACAAACAACCATTCACACTCACATTCATACCTATGGACAATTTGGAGTCGCCAATTAACCTAGCATGTTTTTGGAATGTGGGAGGAAACCGGAGTACCCGGAGAAAACCCACGCATGCACGGGGAGAACATGCAAACTCCACACAGAGATGGCCGAGGGTGGAATTGAACCCTGGTCTCCTAGCTGTGAGGTCTGCGTGCTAACCACTAGACCGCCGTGCAGCCCAGCTCATTTTCTACTCTTTATTCTCGCGTTTTTCACACAGAGATTTACATCCTTACAGGTTAATAAAGTCATTTTTCCATATACGTATACACCAGCCATAACTGAGGAAGCAGTCAGTATCAGCTATCAGAGAAGCCAAAACTCAAAATCTTGCATATTAGATTTGAGATTTGAATAATGTGAAGGACACACAGTTGGTGCACACCTGCATGATGGAGGAACGGCATGCAAATGACAGAGTCTTCATGCATCGCTGAGACTCCGTGTTAATAATTTAAAAACCCATTGCTCTCCGCACACCAAGACACAAAGAAACAAAAACTGCAATCGGTACTGCATGGGGTGGGAAGGGAATTATATTCTGCCCTCAGCCGGTAAAGTTCAGCTTTCAAGGTTAGCCAAAATTCAATGTAAAGCCTATGATAAGTATATTTTTTGTCATGTTTTTACATATCGATGACAACCTACTCCATATGTTGTGAGATGGTCTATTTACAGTCCGTTCTCGACACATCACACTTTGAATTTCAAGTTTCACTCTATCACTGTTCTTTACAATACGTATATCAATTAGTACATACAGCTTAGTATTAGTCAAACAAATTCATATTTAAACACGCTTTAAGATTTTTCAGCCCTGCAACTTTTCCTTTGTGACATTTCTGTACTTGTTTGGCTTTTTTCTCCAGTGGATAATTTTTTGTATGAAACCTTTTTTTGTACACATTGAAGTATGTGTACTATATTGGGTAATAGGAATGTAAATGTGCAGTCAGGAGATCAGGGTTACGCATGTTCTCCCCGTGCATGCGTGGGTATTCCCGGTACTCTGGTTTCCTCCCACATTCCAAAACCATGCTAGGTTAATTAGCGACTCCAAATTGTCCATAGGTATGAATGTGAGTGTGAATGGTTGTTTGTCTATATGTGCCCTGTGATTGGCTGGCCACCAGACCAGTCCAGTTCAGGCTACAATTAACCACAATAAACGAGGGATTACTGAGTAGATTATGCCTACAATGCCTTGGTTAATTGCATCATTATCCTTTCCAAAACGTCAAAATCAAACCAAAACAGACTCTAACCAAGGCAAATTATCCCATAGAAATTGATATAAATCCAATGTATCCATTGTGGACACCCAAAATACATTATATAGACAGTAATTATAGTTTTACAGCACAAAATGATGCAAAAATAAATGAAAAATGAATGTACAACTGAATATTTAACATCACTTTAATATATTTTTAAAATTAAAAAAAACACAAAAACAACATAACACAAACATTACACAACCGTAAAATCTGGAGGCCTTGTCTCGCTACGTTCCATTGCCTTTTGTTTATGTGCGGTCCATGTGGCCCACAATGCATTGCGTTATTACGTGCAAGTATCGCAAGATGGCCATGTGATCCAAGATAGCGGCATCAACAAACCAGACAGTATTTCTCATTGTTAAGTGAGTATTGTCATGATCCTTTATGAACAATACTGGTTCCCAGTGTCCCCACTGCAGGCCCAACTACCAAATGACAACCCGCCACTGCTGCTAAGTCACCTGGGACAAAATCGGAAATGTTTTTCTGAACACAAAACGACTCGGTTGTGTCGTTTCACTCTATTTGGGGAGGCAATCCAAAGACCCAAATGCAGTATGTGTATAATAATATTTATACTTTAATTTGCGTCCATTTGAACACATTAAAAGTGTCACTATGGCTTCCTTTGGAAATAAATTTATGTGTGTAAAAGTTGGTGAAAGGCACTATGTACACACATGCATACTGTAAGTCGAGTACACACACACACACACCTTGACACTCATTTTGCTGTACAAGCCCCCCTACTAACACACACACACACACACACACACACAGTTACTAGGCAACGTAATCCATGTGTTGACACCCACCTGCCTTCAGGCTTCAGTGCTCTAAATTTTGTCTTAATTGCAAATTGAGTGGGAGAGCAGGCCAACCCTCGCTGAATGAGAAGTAGGCAGGCGCGGCTCTGACCACCGCACATATCATATACCGTGTACCTAGTCGCTATACTCCCAAAGCCTGATAGCAGCCATCTTTGTTTCTTTTCAACAACTTGGAGGTGATGTTAGATTTTATTTTAGAACCTGTACTCATATTATTTGAAATATCAATCCAGAGGGAAGCATATTATATAAACTATGCTTTAAACACCAAGGTGTTTACCATTTAAATTTGTTTCGGACTTTCAACCTACGTTTTTTAATATGATTAAAGCCCTTGTAGACAAATAACACCTCTATTTTTTGTTTACAACACAACGCTTATGCTGTAAGGACTCAAGACAGCTTGAGCTAACACGCTAGCGAGCTAACCAGTTAGCCTTGTATTTATTTCTTCTAACCCTAAAATGCCAAAAACGTACCACTTCTACACAGAATGGGAGTAGAATGTTTTTTTTTTTCACTCGATCATGTGGGACATGCCATGACTGACTTCATATAGTGTTAAGGTAATGTAGTGTAAGGTAATGACTCCATGTTTTGTCTCATTACTGCCGCACAGTGACCAGAATACTACATGTTACTTGTACTTCAATATGTTTTGACTAATAGTGTACCGCCAAACAGCCATCTTGTATTAATTAGTTCATTTCTGACAAAAATTGATATAGTAAGAGAACCATAATCAAACCGTCGACTGTATTAAATACACTACTCACAAGGACTTAGTCCATTTCAGGATGAAGCTAAAACGTCCTACTGTGTAAACTTTACAGGTGGACTTAATTTCAGCCTTTCAACCACATGCCCAATACGTCATGCTTAACTTGCCCTTTAACATAACACTTATACATATCTATAATATTTTGTGAGTAGTATAAACTTATGTACAAAATATGCACAAACCCCCTGCCCCCTGGCACATTATAAGAGCATACATGCCACACAATTGGAGGAGAAATTAATCTTTTTTTTTCCATTATATGTGTTAGACTGACGTTATTATGGTGTTTGTTAGTTAATCATACAGTCATGTATTCATTGAGCAAAATTACTAACAGAGGAACACATTTTTAATGCAAAAAAACCCAAACTGTATAATAATAATAATGATAATAATAATAATAATAATACATTTTATTTGTATAGTGCTTTTCAAAATACTCAAAGACGCTTTACAGAAAAAATGGAGTTGAATAAAAGCAAGTAAACACAGTAAAAGATACATTAAAATACAACATTCCTTCGTTTATACACAGCTAAAACATGGGTAAAAGTGGGGTATCAACAAACTTATTTGTGAACTGCTAACAACATACAAATATAACATAAAACACTAACAATATCAACAAAATAATGCAATTTTTAATTATTAGGAGTGTTATTAGAACGATTCGTCTTATAACGATTCAATTTGTATCACCATTCATGGATGCCGGTATTGGTTCATTTAGATCGATAGAATCCGAAAAAATTCAGTCAAATTCAAATTGATTCAGGAACTTTTTAGCCTAAAATTCAACCAGTGTGACTGTGACAGGATCCTCCTGATCCGAGCAGCCATTTTATAGAACAGTGTAGCAGCTAGCAAGAATACACTGACAGCAGTTTTGCAGCGCATATTTATGCATTTTTATTTATTTTATTTTTTTGTATTTTGTGCCTACATGAAGCATTTTCAAGCATAAAAATGGCTAAACAAATATAAGGCATTGACAAGATGCATTCAAAAACAACACGACACAAACACAAAAAAGGAAGTAGAATAATGATCCCAAAAGTTTAATGAAAAAGGATGGAAAAAAATGGAACTTTCCCAATGCTAACTTGTGTCAGTCTATGTGACGTATGTCTTATTTTATGTCTTATTTTTTTATAAGCTCACTCTACTCATGTTTTTGTTCTACCAGGTGTGAATTAATGCTAAGATGCTCAAGTAAGAGTGATATTAGAAGAGGACAAGAGACACCCAATTGTAGTGGCAGCGTTGGAGAGAATGGTCAGCCCACTAGCCGAGGTCTTGCAAGGACCAGTGAGTGAAGCTGAGTTCCTCGTCCTCATCAGTCTGTTGTTGAAGGCCGTCCCGATAATCAGGAAACGTCCTATGAACTAGATGTTGTTGACAGGTGACACAAAAGTAACTCATGATGAAACTGTGTGAGAGAGAGAGAGAGTTTGAACCCTGAGTCGGGGCAATAAAGTGCAGCATCAGCTTGTGACGGTAGATTTTCAATGGCACGAGACTTGCGTGAAGAGCGCTTTAACTTCGTAATTTGAATGCGCTCTGCCTCGTTGACTACGGCTCCTTTTCTGATAGCTCCTCGCCATGCTGGTCGATTCTGGGCAAGCGTCTCCCAGGAGTTGTGGTCAATATCAAAAGTCTTTCAGAGCGGCTTTTAAGGCGTCCTTGAAACTCTTCTTCTGGCTACCTTGGAGGAGTGCTCCGATCTGCAATTCTCCATACGGAATACGCTTTGGAAGGCGCCCTGCTCATCGCAATTGAGACTGACGAATCATGGTAAAGACCCTGGACAAGAATGATCCTTGAGCAGTCTGCTCAGTCTGTCTACTACTTTGAGTAACATTAGTGTAAAACTATTTAAAGTCACAAGAAAGTACACTGGAAGTATGTTGTCCAGAAAAAACAACATGTCTGTTATATGATTTATTTTAATTTGAGTGTAAATGTGACTATTGGAGTACTATAGGAACTCTAAAAATGTTATAACTTATCAATTTCTACGTCAAAACTATGAAAATATTCCATTTATTTAGATTCAATCCTACTTCTCGGAAAATTCATTTATCACGGTCCGGCTCTGGAACCAATTAACCGCAATAAACGAGGGATTGCTGTATTCTAATTGCCTGCGGATGCAAACACTTGTTATCTTTCAAGAAAATATCAGCCTTTCCGCCGTGTCCTGTGCATGGAAACGTAGTCACTGATGTGTGGAAAAGCGCTCACAAGCACATTCCTGAGAAACAGCCTTCTCGCTCAATTCAATTACAACAACCATATACACAATCCACGGGAGACAAGGAGACAGCGGTGCACCGGATGCTCATTTCAACTCCTCCTTCCTCAAATCCCCACAGAAATGTCCCTCAGTTGGACAATGCACTTTTTTCCCATTTGGAAAAAAGAAAGAAAATCAATATCTGGTTTCAATACATGTGGAAGCCGATCAATACCGACTCTGGCTCTTTTTTTTCCCCTTTGCAACACCCTTCCTCTCCATCTCTGGTAAATAGAAACAATGCTGGATGGTTATTGCAAGGTCAGGGTGCAGTGGCAGGAGAGAAACGGCTTGAGAAAAGTGCTTGAGTTGGACTCACACAATCCTTGATGGCTTTAACCTTGCTCTCTAGCATCGTGCACAAAGAGATGCGTGGGCGCGGCCAAGGCGTTCAGTACGAGTTTTTCCAACTCTGGTGAACGTCAAGGATCTTTTACCGGATGACACTGTGGTCATGGGATGCTCTCACATCTTTAGTTGAAGATTTGTAAATTCCAAGTCTTTAGCTTGGTTGATACAGCGTCACGTTGGAAACATGCAAATCCAAATCGTTCCGTTGTGTGCTTAGCAGCAGCACCAGAAGCATTAAGGTTTGTAGTAATTGGCCGTAGAATCTAGAGTACATGGCTACATCAAATACTAATAGCAAAATAAAAGTACTTGCTCAATCAAACATTGTTGTCATGCTGCTGTCATAGATAAACAAACTGTCTGTATTATCAGGAACTTTTTTTCCCTCATAAATTCAGGACTTTTTTCTCGAAATCACTGTTTTTTTCCAATGTAGCCCCAATACTAAGTTGTAACAAAGTACAAATATACATACAACAAAGGATAAAGCTTTATTTTCGGGGAAATCCCAGTGAACGGTTTTTGCTGCTGCGCTGTGCAGGGATTGGTATACCAACTGTGAAAATGAAGTCGTGATATTGATCATTTTTCTGAACCAATGCCATCACCACTACAACATGTTCCGGGAATCAGATTTGTTGTGATAACTGCGATATAATACACACAAAAGTATTTATTTGACTACCAGAAAGTGGCACTGACAGCTCTATAAGCTCTGCAAAAAAAAACAAAACCACTGAGCAGCAATCACTGGAATTAAAGTCCATACTATTCGGTGATTCAGAGAATGGATCTAGTCAAAAAATATGGATTTACTAATGAAAGCGACAGATGGACTGCAAGATAGACTAGAAAAACAAGTGAAAGCTAGCCATGTTTTGCTAACAATTCAGGTCTAGAACATTTCCAGGTGACATCGCCAATGAGTTGCAAATGGAGTTGAATAAAAGCAAGTAAACAGAGCCGATCGTGGAGGACATCATACAATGTTGTTCAATCCATTTTCCTTTGCTTATCCGGGTCCAGCCCAGACTTCCCTTTTCCAGTTCCACCAGGAGGACACCAAGGTGTTCCAACCCAGCTAGTATGAAACATAATCCCTCCAGCGTGTCCTAGATCTGCCCTGGGGCCTTCTCCTGACTGGGTATGTGGGCATGTGAGCTGGTCCAATGTTCCATGACCGGTTCAAAAAACACATTTCACCTCCTGTAGTCGAGGTTCGAATAATAGTTGTACCCTTTTATCCAGCACCCTGGAATAGACTTTCCCAGGGAGGCGAGGAGTGCGATCCCGCTATAGTTGGAAAACACTCTTTGGCAACCCTTCTTGAAAAGGGGGACTCCACCCCTGGTGACCTCTGGTGTCGTCCATTGGGTTCGGGGCCCGCCACTATGACTAGCAGCAACCACCTTCCAGCCACAGCTCCGATCGGCTGCCTCAGCGGAATAACGGAATACGGCCCATCCTGGCTCGATAGCCTTGTCCTCTCCCGAGGTGCAGGCAAAGCTATGCCGGGGGTGAGAGTTGTTCTACCTCACTACATGTTTGGGTCTCTTCGATTGTTGCAGTAACCTACCCCGCCATCTAATTCAACTCATTATCAGGTAGTGATCACTTGACAGCTCAGTCCCTCTCTTTAATGGTGTGTCTAGAACAGGGGTCTCAAACACGTGGCCCGCAGGCTAAATGTGGCCCGCAGGACACTAGTTTGAGGCCCCCGCCTTGATATGAAAGTTTAATGTTAGTGCGGCCCGCGCAAGTTTGATATGTGATTAATGTTCATGTTAAAAGTTAAATAACTGTTAATAGTTAACCTCCCTATCTGATAGTGTGGAAGTGGTAAGTTTTTGGCTATTTAAGTTGAAAGGAAATAACTTGAAGGCTACCGTTTAGGTCGCTTGCTCTCTAGCGAGTTAGCATGTGTCTCAAGACCCTGCAGTTGCGCAATATGTTGTAAATAAAAAGAGTATAAATGTGACTATAGTCGTGTTTTGTCATGTCTACAGGGCTCTAATAATGCTTTGTTAATTTTAATCTGAAAAAAATAATTTGTCTACCCACCAACTATATGTGGTTTCTTAAGTTTTTATTATTTGCCGTTTAATTAATATTATTATATTTATTTATTACTGATTGATTGATTTTCTTTATTCTTGATTTGTTTATTTATTTTTCATCTTATTTTGTGCAGAAAAATAAAAATTAAGATATTTGACAACAGTGGAATGTTTTATCAGAACTTTTCTTGTAGAAAATCGAAACCAAAGCAAAGTTTATTCATTTTTCTGTTTTTAATAAATGCGTTTTTTGGGGTTTTTTTTTTTGGAAAAGTTGATGCGGCCCAGTCTCGCCCAGACACTAGCTCCAGTGGCCCCCAAGTAAATTGAGTTTGAGACCCCTGGTCTAGAACATGCAAACGCATGTCTGAAGATACGACTACAAAGTTGATGGTAGGCCTGTGGCATAGGATGTCCTGGTGCCAAGAACATGGTGTTTGTTATGGACATACTGTGGTTCATACCGCACGGGTTCAGATTGAGGAGGCCGTGTCCCAATCACACCCCTCCAGGCCACACTGTCATAGCCACTGGGGAGCGTTTTGATGACCCCAGATACCTCGGACATGCTGATGGAACTGTCCAAACAGCATCCTATGCGTAGGTGACACTTTTTTTCATCCAAAGATGAAGACAAGTGCCAGCACTGTGATAAAGAAGATGAGAAATGAAGTCAAGAAATAATTCATAGAAAAGCACATGGGTACTTATCACCAACTTCGCCAACAAATCATCAGTAATAGTGATGTTAATAGTAATAGTAAAAGTGATGTTAAATGTCATTTGTCATTTATGGATTATTTCACATTGTTTTCTGCATGTTAAACTGGAATTATTATCAAACATGTTTTTTCCTAATATGTTTGGGTGTCTGAAAAGGATTAATTGGATTTACATTATTTCCTCAAAACAATTTTTTCTTCAAAACAATACCTCGATAACCACATCCCCCACATTTCCGCATCCCAACCACACACACACACACACACACACACATTTAAAATGTGTAATATTGAATTCAAATATGGCTTAGCACAGAGGAACCAGGTGAGTAAACACTATCACAGGAGCCCATCAGACCACAGCAACCAGAGCCATGGCCCACCACACCCTGATGGGCTCCTTCTGAGGTGCACTGGAAAAGAAAAAAATAAAAATAAAACACATAAATAAATTATAGTAAAGTGTATTTCTATCTGTGATTAAATCTGATTAATTATGTGTTAACTATCGACAAATTGTGATTAATGCGAATATAATATAATATTGACAGCACTAATACAAATGCATAATATTGGATCCTTGTCTTTTTGTTCCTAAACTATAGTAAAATGGCATATTTCACACATAGTTGTAAATGATCATTAATCATGATTAATTTGAAAAAAATTGATTAATTTAATTAACTTAAATCTTGATTTAATCATTTTATAGCGTTATTGTTTAGAGCAAATTGTTTTCCTCTGCCGTAGTAAACCTACAATAAAATAATGTAATAGTACGTAAGGGGGTAAAGTCAATCAGCAGGGGATCAAATACTTATTTTCCCTATTGCATGGGCATGTCAGTCATAGATCACAGAGCGTTCATACAAGCGATGTGCACCAGAGTTCACTGGCAAGTGAAGCAAGACCCCCAGTTGACTCAGAACGTCCTTTCCGTTTTGGGGGCAAACAAACAAACCAAACAGCTGCAAAGCCTCCAAAAATCTACGGGACCCCATGGTGTAATTGTCTCATGAAGAAAAGGAGATAAAAAAGAAAAGCACTTGAAACGAGCCAATAACTCCAAGACTGGTGACAAGTTTATGACTTGCTAGTGTTCCTAATGACATTGCAGTGAAATAATTAACAAATTTGGGGGTGCATCACTGAAGGACAAGAGAATGGAGGAAAAACAAGGCCCCAAAAGTAAGAGCGGCGAGAAAAAACTGGCTCTCTGTGTTTGTTATCATAGTTCCAGTGCATTGATTTTTACTGCCTGAGGAGAATTTACTAGCTCTCACCATTTACGTAGAAAAGAAATTGGGAGTCTCCAGGAAACGCGACCATTACGATCAACCCCTTGCTGATACCTAATATACCCCGCTTTCCTCTCATGACTTTCCAAAGTGTCTGTAATCATATTCTTGTAAATGTTGGTGCAGTTAATTGCACGGAGAGCAAAATGGGCTACGCTTGGCAGCTTATGGGGAATTCTTTGAAAGTTTGTTTGCCCTCTGGAGTATTGGAGGCGCTAATAAATGGCGGATTGGAGGCAAGCGTGCGAGAACGAGGAACATGGAGATAATATAAAAGCGCAAGGAGGCCAGCACTTCACTTCACTGGTGTTTGCATGCTTTCAACACATCATGTCCAAACAGCCGCCTTAAACGCGAGCGTTTGGAGATGCTGATGTGCATACAATTATTGTTTTATTGCAGCTGAAATAATTAGAATGGCGTAATATAACAAGAAAATCATCAATGCAAAAAACATAGGGCTATCTTCGAAGATGGGTTTTCATGGTTGAATCTGAGTCGTTAGATTTATTTGTAGTCGATTAATAGTCAAATAGACAGTATATATGAACAAACACATCATACTTAAATGTTGCAGATTATCAAACTAATGTAAATATGAATCATTGACAACACAACACAACACAAAATGTAGTTTTCCAAAAATAAACCTTTTTATTATGAAGGGAGAAAAAGATCCAAAGCTCCATGTCCCTGTGTGAGAAAGTGATGGCCCCCTAAAACTAATAAGTGGTAGCAGCAACAACTGCAATCAAGCGTTTATGATAACTTGCAATGAGTCAATGAGAATGTTGGCCCACTCATCTTTGCAGAATTGTTGTCATTCAGCCACATTGGAGGCTCCATGCCACAGCATCTCAATAGGATTCAGCTCAGGACTTGGACTAGGCCACTCCAAAGTCTTCATTTGGTTTTTCTTCAGCCATTCAGAGGTGGACTTGCTGGTGTGTTTTGGATCATTGTCCTGCTGCACAACCCAAGTTGCTTTCAGCTGGAGGTCACCAACAGATGGCCGAACATTCTCCTTCAGCAGAATCCATGCTTCCATTTATCACAGCAAGTCTTCCAGGTCCTGAAGCAGCAGACCATCACACTACCACCACCATATTTTACTGTTGCTATAATGCAGTGTTACTTTTACGCCATATGTAATAGGACACACACCTTCCAAACAGTTCAACTTTTGTCTGGTCAGACCAGAGTATTTTCCCAAAGGTCTTGGGGATCATCAAGATGTTTTCTGGCCAAATGGAGACCATCCTTAATGTTCTTTTTGGTCAGCAGTGGTTTTGGTTTTAGAACTCTGCCATGCAGGTCGTTTTTGCCCAGTGTCTTTATTATGGTGGAGTCATGAACACTGACCTTGACTGAGGCAAGTGAGGCCTGCACTTCTTTGGAAGTTGTTGCGGGGTCTTTTGTGACCTCTTGGATGAGTCCTCACTGTGCTCTTGGAGTCATTTTTGGTTGGCAGACCACTCCTGGGAAGATTCACCACTGTTCCATGTTTTGGCAATTTGAAGATAATGCTCTCACTGTGGTCGGCTGGAGTCCCAAAGCTTTAGAAATGGCTTTATAACCTTTCCAGACAATGATAGATCTCACTGAAATTATATATATTTTAATAGGCGGCACAATCACTTTTTCACATAGTGCCATGTAGGTTGTTTTTTTTTTTATTTATTTATTTGGGCAAATATATGAATCATTACAGTGCATTTCTTACATCAATCAAAATATAACTTTCCATTATTTACATTTGTATTCATCTATCTGATCCCAAGCCCAAAAGGAGTAGGCTGAAGCAAAAGCTTATAAATGCCTACCCCTTTTTGCAAGATATAATCATGTTCATGCCACTGTCTTGTTTCCCGTTATTATTATCATTGTAGTATTATTATTATTATTATTATTATCATTATTATCATTATTGTTATAATCTTTATCATTATTACCATCATTATAATCATCATTAATATTACCATTTTCATCATTATAGTTAACCATTTTTTTTAATTATTTAATTTTACAGACTTCATTGGTTCTTGTAGAGTGCTGTATCATTTCATCTGTTATTTTCTGAAATCCGCAGTCTTTGTGTGTCAATTTATTAGCCCACTTTTTTGTGACATTTACTTATTTTCTGGATTGCATTGGATTATTTTTATTATTTAAAAACTGTATTTTGTTTTCAATTGTGTTGTCATAAAGTAATATTACATTTGTTTGATGATAAGAAACATTTAAATGTGACAAACATCACATCAGGAAGTGGGCAAATACTTTTTCACACCATTGTATATAACCATGGCAGTGTAACGAGCAACTTAAGATAGAAAAAAAAACTGTAAGTAGGAAAACATACACACTCACATTTTATAAAAAAAAAATGGAATGAAAAAAATGAGCAAATAGGCCCCTTGTTTTCACCTCCTACTCTCAGCGTAGACATTCAGTGCTATTTAGTGACTGAAGAAGTCAATAAATAACAAAACACACTTGTCAGGGACATGTCCACATACTTATGCTCACGTGAAAAATGAGTGATAAAATAAATGTATATAAACCAAGGATTTATTTTTATTTTTTCATTTAAACACAAGTTAGATTTCATTTTTCAATCAGAACAGAACAAAGTGGCAGCATTTATTTGCACCACGGGTCAGTCCAAGTCCTGTCCTTGCTTATAATATAGCAGCTCTAATTACAATTCCTAAATGAGTGGCAGGACTAAGACTGTGCAGAGAGAGCATGTGGCATAATATCCTATTAATGAACACTCTAAATTCAAACTCTGGTCAGCGTTGTCATGCCGGAGTATGTGTCAGTGATCTGATAGAAGGGGGGTGGAAGGAAATAACCTTCCTCTAAAATGCACAGCCTCATTTAGAGGGGGAAGGCAGCCCCGCGGGCCATCTCCTTGTTTAACTTGTTTAATTTCTCCTCTGCAATTATTGATATAATATTTTGATGGCAGAGAAGAGGAAAGATAATGTATTATTTAGGATTATTTCATTCAATTTGCTTTTCAATGAGAAGCTTGTATGCATGCCTGCATTCACCCATCTTTTATTCTATAAGGAAACTGGAACTGAACGGAAAAGCCTGGAAAGAAGTAAGAAAAAGAAAGTAAGAAGAAGGTAGGCTGTAGTATTCATAGCAGCCAGTGGAGCTAATTCATTCATTCATTTTCTACCGCTTTTCCTCACGAGGGTCGCGGGGGGTGCTGGAGCCTATCCCAGCTGTCTTCGGGCGTAAGGCGGGGTACACCCTAGACTGGTCGCCAGCCAATCACAGGGCACATATAGACAAACAACCATTCACACTCACATTCATACCTATGGACAATTTGGAGTAGCCAATTAACTTAGCATGTTTTTGGAATGTGGGAGGAAACCGGAGTACCCGGAGAAAACCCACGCATGCACGGGGAGAACATGCAAACTCCACACAGAGATGCCCGAGGGTGGAATTGAACCCTGGTCTCCTAGCTGTGAGGTCTGTGCACTAACCCCTAGACCACCGTGCCGCCCCCAGTGGAGCTAATGAATCCTACAAATGAAGACTTTAAAAGACTCATCAGATTGAACAGTGACCGGTCTCGCCACTTGTCCCAAGGGATGCCTGCCCCCCTCCCCAGAGTTGAAACCCTGTCCTTGAGTTTGTTTAAACAACAGACTTAATCCTCCTCCGCAGCTGCCTCAGCTTAGGCTGCAGTTGGACACAAAGGGATGCAGTCATTGGTTGGGAATGACGCGGAATCAGGACTGTCAAAGTTTTTGGTATTCTCAGCATCATTTTCAATCATTTATGCCTTCACCAGCACATCGAGTGTAATCTCTATCTACCAATACAGCTCGATGCAGTCAATGTAAGGTTCAATGTCTAATGAAAAGTCTGACTTTCACACATTTTCTCCCCACTCATGTGTTAAAAATATTTAATCCACAACAAGAAGGCTAAAGAGCCGCAGGTTGCCGACCCTGCCATTCAGGCCCCGCTATGGCTTGTGTGCACACTGATCATTTGTACTACCAGACTTTTACAGTTTATACCTGCTTTTCATGGGAGTTTTGTTCCAGAGTTACCAGAAAACAGCAAAAACTGCAAGTAATTGATACGCTAATTTATATGATAATTAGTACATTAGGGGCTGCACGGCGGTCGAGTGGTTAGCGCGCATACCTCACAGCTCGGAGACCAGGGTTCAATTCCACGGCTGACGGCAAAGCAGTATGATTCTTTGTAGGTAAACGGAGATTCACAGTCTTTGAATGACGCTGAGACTAGCTGTTAGCGAGGCGTCTTGTTAGTCCACCAGATAAAAATTTCTTGGTAGCCTCGTTAATATACAAGTTAATAATGGAAATGGAACACTGTCAATGTTTTTTCAGGGTTTTTTTGTGAGGGCTTTAGCAGTAAAATACATTTTCCCATGACATCCATTGCTAGCTAGCTACTATTAACTCATTTTTAAGGGAAAAAGAAAAACATGTTCATGTGTCACATAAGGATTGTGAATGATGGGCCAAATTCCCCCAAAAAGTGCAGTTCCTCTATAAATGAGGTATTTTGGCTTAGGAAACTTTTACAAAAATTAATTTGCCAGAGATGGCCAAGTACACACAGTACACATTTTATGATTATTATCACATTTAGAGTTGGAAAATGACAGAAATGTACTTTTAGAATTTTGAGGTATAAAGGTGTAGTTCATGGAAAATAACCATGAGGCTACAAAAATGTTGATATTTGAAAGAGTAAATTACACAAACACCCTTAATTGATTAAAAAAAAACAATGAAATTATATAATAATATATAATAAAAGTAATAATTTCCCAATTTTTGTTTAGTACACTTTCTTCTCATTTATGAGGTTTTGTGCTTGCACTTCACATCGGGCCGGAATCTGCAGATGTGCTCATACAAGGACTCCGCCATGAACAGGAGCTCATCAGCCACAGCACAGGAAACCAAATGGTCAAGTGGTCAACAAATGAAAATGGAAAATTGCTACCACTTGTTGCGCCTGTTCAAGTACATGCATGCGCAAGAGTTGCCGGGGTCATGATGGATGCCCCATGTAGTGGCTGTTGTTGATATGATGAAAAAATACCTCGGCAACTATCTCCCCCATTACTGACCCAATCAGAAAAAGAGATGTGTGCAACTATAGAAAATTGCTTGTGCACAAAATTGCTTTTGGAATGAGAAATGTAGTATTTGTTGTACAAAACCAATCATAGCTTGAAGCCAAAAGTATCTTTTTTAGCTTTTTAACAAATTTATGCCCCTGAGTAAACCAACACTGAATAAAGAGAAAGATGGATTTGTACTATTTAGGAATGCATCTTTAACGTGTTCATTTGGATTCATCATTTTTAAAAGTGTCGCCCACCTCTCAAGCGGTATAATAAAATGGATGGATGGTTTTCAACCCATAAGAAGCCATAAAAAAGACTTTAAAGTTTTTAATTTTAAATGTGTCCTTTACTCTTTTGTACAAGAAGAATAAGAAAGCCAGTAGCGTAGACATTTAGACATTTTTCATTGGGGTGGCCAACCGCTTACTCACATAGAGGTAGCAATAAGTTGATTCCTGAATTGGCCGGAGAGTGACCAAGGGTGGCCACGGCCACCCCACAGCTCTGCCACTATTGAAGGCCAGGTTTTTACATTCTTTCTGGGGGGGTCAAGTGAAAAATCACTTTTTCACACAAGGTCATGTAGACTTGGATGTTCTTTTTCTCTTTCATTTAAAAACTGCATTTTGTTTAATATTGATAATAATGAGTAATATTTTAATTTGATGATGGCCTTTTCACATCACTGTAGCTCATTTCAACCATAAAAGTTAATTTTAAATCTATTTAATAATTGCGGTGCTTCAATAAGGTGTCAAGTATTACAATTCAATTATTCTTACTTGGGATGAGCAGGATAGTTACAGAAAATGCATTTTTTGTGTGTTTTTGTCTTATTTCATGAAGTCATCATAAAAACAGGCATGCTACCTACAATATAAGAATTAATAAATTTATATAAGAATCATGATTATGATTACATTTATTAAGAATTATTATAATTAATTATTATAGATAGATAGACTTTCTTTATTGTCATTGCACAATAACACAGCAGTGAAATTGCCAACGAAATGTTGTTGCCTGGCTCCCGTATAATAATAAATAATAATGTGGAGAATAAATAGATGACATCACATATGAACAATGTACAGCGTAAACAGTAATTTGTACAAATAATTAAATTTGTAAATTTGTAAATAATATTATTAATTATTATTGATAATTAAATTAAATAATTATTAATTATTTTTTAAAATATTATATATTTAAATATTAAATATTAAGAATTAAATAATAAATAAATATAAGAATTATGTTCATTTTCAGTTAGCAGTGCACAGACAGTGGTAACGAAAACCTGCATTGACTGGCCACAACATTAGGTACACTTGAACAGTAGCACAAGAGTGGGATGTATGGCTGACATTGACCTTGCAATCTTAAACACGGAGCACTTTTTTCAAAATGGCAGGCACAGACGTGTGTTTTTTTTCTCGTTTGTTTGGTTTGGCTGGTGATATACAGCCAGTTGGAAAACTGCGAGGTACTTTAAAAAAAATATATACAGTCAACAAGGCCGACAGATTATTTCCCTGTTTACCATGTTTGCATGAATTATCAACTTCACACAGTGTCAGTGTATGTGTGAAGTCACTTACTCACATACACAGTACACATATAGCTGAATAATAAACAATACATATAGCGACATCTGACCATGTCAATTTCTAACTGATTGAAGCCTCACCCACTTCAGGTTTATGCCCCGCCCACACCGCATACAAATACAGAAAATTTAGAGGGTGAACTGATACAGATACAGATACAGATACAGATACAGATACAGATACAGATACAGATACAGATACAGATACAGATACAGATAGTGGTGTACTCGCTCATCCCTAATTCTTACTATAGTTCTTATTTCATCGAAAAACAAGCCAGACGAATAAATTGCTGACATCACGGATGATAAGCCATACAATAAATGTCACTTTTTCAATTAGTTGGTTTAATCCAAATACACAAATGTGTCAAATTGAGTTATATGCAAATAAGGAACACACTTATCTTGAGTAATGGAATATATATATATATATATATATATATATATATATATATATATATATATATATAATATATTTCTCAACATCTTTCACATCAAGTAGGAATATAGTAGTAGAAAAAACAGCTGCTACTGCATGTGATCCACTTGGTCCGTGGTACACCCACCATCATCATTTAACTTTAAGTATAAATACTGTGAAATATTGCATCTTCCAATAGCAAGACTATACTGTAAAGGTGACATTTTAAGAAAAGTGTCTGGGATTCAACCGGGTACATACATACATACATAACGCCGTTCATCTGCACATGGCATTGCACATAAATATTGAATAAATTACATGTGGCCATTTTAAAGATGAATCCTTCATCTCTGGCACACGGTGACAGGTGATGCAGGGAGTGAAATATTAATGCTGAAAAATGGGAGATTTCTGAGTAAATGACTGCATGTCACGTTGCACACTTTGACTCAAAAGGACTCTCTGGCATTTGCCAGGTCGGTACTCCATCCCCATTCTATTTTGCGTTTTTTTTTTTTCTTGTCTCTCCCTCACCGCATCAAAATGACTTTCATTATTTTATTGTTAAGCATGAGTCTCTCCAAGCATGAGGTGAAGAGGAAAGAAAGACACACAAGGAGCCACTGAAAGAGCTAATCACAGAATGGCTCGGGTTGGAGGTTGCCATTGGTGCTTTTGTCTGTTGGAGCCATGCAGCACCTCTGCTGAAAATGGTAGGGCTTCAGTATACTATGGTATACAATCAGTGGTAGTATACAGTATGGTTTATCTACAATGGTAGGGTTGCAGTATACTCTGGTAATGGTAATGGTAATGGTAATGGTAATGGTAATGGTAATGGTAATGGTAATGGTAATGGTAATGGTAATGGTTTTATTTCATTTGAACATGCATCAGATTACAATTGAGTGCATCCCATAATCAGTTCACAGTTCCACATGTCCAAAAGGAGTAGGAAGAAGCAAAGCTTATTAAATCCTACCCATCCATCTGGTACTTTTACAATCAGTAACTGTTACATTTGTTCACTTCCTGCTTTCTTAATATAGTTAATTAATTATTTTTTTATTTTTTTTATATTTTTTGTCACGTACCGAAGTAGGAGGTGATATGAGCATCCAATGACATAATGTGTACCATAGTAAGTGTCAATATAGTGATATGTATAGCACATCATGACTGGTTCAAGACTCTTCATCCTTGTATTTAGCAAACATCAACTGCTTGTATTGTTTCTTGAATTGGCTCATCGTTGTGCATTGTTTGAGGGTCTTACTCAATCCATTCCATAGTTTGATTCCACATACTGAAATGCTATGGCTTTTTAACGTAGTCCTAGCATAGAAGTGTTTCAAATGTAGTTCTTCCCTGAGATCATATTTCTCCTCTCTTGTAGAGAAGTATTGGATGATATTTTTAGGTAATTGGTTGTTTTTAGCCTTATGCATTATTTTAGCTCTTTGAAGATGAACTATATAAGCACGTTTAAGTATTTGTGATTTTAGAAATAAGGAGTTAGTATGTTCTCTGTAGGCGGCATTATGAATTATCCTTACTGACCTTTTTTGCAGTACATTTAGCGAGTGAAGATTGCTTTTATAGTTATTAGCCCATATTTCCACACAATAAGTAAGATATGGTAGAACCAGAGAGCAATAAAGAGTGTGGAGTGACTTCGCTTTGTTCAATATTGAAATATTTCTGGCCACCTTATGTTGTATATTTGTAATATGAGGTTTCCAGCTCATATTTTCATCTAGTGTGATCCCCAGAAATGTATTTTCCTTCACTCTTTCAATGTCTACACCGTCTATATGTACGTATTTGCTGGTACATGTCATTTCTGCTGTTACCAAACAGCATGATTTTAGTTTTACTTAGGTTTAAGGACAATCTATTATCATCAAACCATCTTTTTAGTGTGACCATTTCTTCTCTATACTATGGTATAGAATCAGTGGTAGTATGCAGTATTCAGTATACTATTGTATACAATGAATTAAATTTACATTATTTTCTATGAAATTTGTTTCACTTTTTATTAGGGGTGGCAAAAATAACGCGTTAGCAGCGGTAACTAATTTATTTAATTCATTCATTCATCATTCATTTTCTGCCGCTTTTCCTCACAAGGGTCGCGGGGGGTGCTGGAGCCTATCCCAGCTGTCTTCGGGCGAGAGGCGGGGTACACCCTGGACTGGTCGCCAGCCAATCACAGGGCACATATAGACAAACAACCATTCACACTCACATTCATACCTACGGACAATTTGGAGTCGCCAATTAACCTAGCATGTTTTTGGAATGTGGGAGGAAACCGGAGTACCCGCAGAAAACCCACGCAGACACGGGGAGAACATGCAAACTCCACACAGAGATGGCCGAGGGTGGGGATTGAATCCTGGTCTCCTAGCTGTGAGGTCTGCGCGCTAACCACTAGACAGCCGTGCCGCCCCAATTTATTTAATTAATTACGTAAATTTTTTTAGAAGAAATTAAGGCATGCTCATCATAGCAACGACAGACAGTTACATAGACTCTATTGCCTCTTTATAACTTTATTCTGTGATGAACACATCAACAGCAGTGGATTTAAAACACCATTTATGTATCTCAACTCTAAAACAAACA
Organism: Doryrhamphus excisus; assembly: GCF_030265055.1. NCBI lineage: Eukaryota > Metazoa > Chordata > Actinopteri > Syngnathiformes > Syngnathidae > Doryrhamphus > Doryrhamphus excisus. Next base: position 18,320,667 of record NC_080473.1, on the reverse strand, counting down.
CTTTTATAGTCTCTTCGTCATCGCAACACTTCCTCACTAGACACATTTGGATATGCTTTCACTTACACCCCGAACATCACAACAACAACGTATTTATTATTCGTGCTTGTGTGGTCTAAATCAGGGGTCACCCACAAGGTGCCTTCTTGCACTAGGAGTCTCCAGCCAGCCTGTTCTAAAATTTGCCCAAATAGCACCACCTAGCTGCCAGCTGCATCTAATTTTTTCCTGTTGTTTTTCTTGTTTAAATCACAGTTATATGTAAACTGGAAAAAGGACAATATATTTTAAAATACTTTAAACATTTGTACAAAAGACTGGTTTACTCATGTTCATTCTCTTTTGCTACTTTAAGTGAACATGATTAAACGCAGCTGCCATTAACGACACTATATGGGCACCTGAATGCACCAGGGCATTTGATGTTCAATAAACGTGAGTAACCTGGTTATTTCTCATTCCGTCAAAATTAGACGCTGTTGGAGTGTATATTGGAGTGTGTTGGGATTCAGCCGCCGAGCTGGTTGCTAACTGCTGAACTAACTTAGCCATTGCCACTAATGGATATTGTTAGCATGCTAGTGTGTTTAGTGTACTGCTTATAGCTGAGATGTGTGTGCTGCTAACTGCTAGCTTCATAAACATTGCAGTAAGGGAAGATGAATAATATATAGTTAATAATAACATATAGTTAAAGTCAAATTTTATATTTGAGAAGTGTGTATCAAACTGGTAGCCCTTCACATTCATCAGGACCCAAGAAGTAACTCTTAGTTTCAAAAAGGTTGGTGGTCTACAACAGAAATGCAAATAAAAACAATAAGTGGATATTCTTGTCACTCACTTTGTAACCTTTAATGCTCAGTAAGTACATTTTACTGCATTTAATGATGCTGGGAAATCCCATAAAATTCACTCAAAACATGTGAATTAATTTTAAATGACATGATGTTTTTGAACGCTACTCCTAATAACTCATAATAAAACAGTTCAAGTCGAGTTCAAGTTCAAACAATCTGCTATTAAAGAAACCATCAATCCATCTCATGGTATGCTGGAACCTATCCCAGCTGACTTCACAGGCAAGAATTAAATAAAGCAGTGTTCGATAAATAGATTTTCAGACATGTGTGCCATCTCTTACATTGATTACATTTTGGCGCTGTTAATACATAATACATAATATAATAATACATATATATAATCCTGCCCTATAATTTGTCTTTCTTTCAATAAAAATACGGTAAAAATTGGCATATTTTACACATAGTCAGACATTGTGATTAATCACGATTAATTAATTTGAAAACAGTGATTAATCTGATTAAAATTTTCAATCATTTTACAGCCCTACTTTTTATACAATTTGACCTTCTGCAACAAATTAATAACACAACTGAGCTATCACATTATCTATATTTTTCAATTTTTTTGACTTGAAATTTGTATTTTTTCGAACATGAAGTGAACTCCGGACTTGTCTCTGCATCTGATTTCCAAAACAAAACCTAAATGTTACAATTTGGGTTTTTCTCAGGTTTTTGATTGTGACAGAATCAAAACAAAAAACCTTAATGAAGTGGTCCTGTCATTTTAATCTCTGCCATTAAGTGTGCCAGGAAGACTTGAGGCCAGGGTAACAAGGGTGCACATATAAGAGGGATCTGTGGGGGTGATCAGCCCCCTCCTCCACCCCACCGCTGTGCCTCCTATCCTCTTGTGAAACTTCAATTCTACCTCAATTTTGATCAGGCGATGCTTGCCTTTCATGATGATGGGACTGAAAGTCTGACACGAATTAGCCCTCCAGATTGCCTCGATACCGACACACCCATGGGAGACAGGGAGACAAAAAAGACCCACTTTCAAGCCTCCGCCTCCCACTCCCTCACCTGTTTCCTATCAGCCCCATGTTTCCCTGCTCGCTATAGTATCCCAGTATCCCATGTCTGTGCTATCTGCTGCACATTCCATTTTCTACACCATTGGTTGTTTTCGGTTTTACCCCATCTGTTGCTTCTTGGTGAAATACATCGAGGAACAATGGATAAGATGAAAACAGTGTGCCGTCATTGTTTACTAGAAATTTAGTTTATTAGTCCTACATTTATTTGACCTACATATTTCAGTTCATTGACCATGAATACCCTTAGCAACAGTATTCAAAATGATATCTATATTATTTCAGTAGTTATTCACAAAGATGACATTTTCCGTAATGCCGGTTCCTTGTGGATCTAGCGACGTAGCTTTTGAAAATACAACAAATCTGTTGTCATGCTCCAGATTGCTCAGGGTTTGGATCAGTCTTATATTTTGGAGAAACCGTTGGAAAACCAGTGTAGATCAGACCAGCCTAGACTAGCTACCAGCATGAAAAGACAACACATACCGGTCATGTTTGTGTGTCTTGAAGTCAGCCATGTCATCTCCCACATGGTAAAGTGAAAAAAAGTTCTCCTCCCATTCCGTGTGGAAGTGCTAGGTTTTTATAGCTTCTTATGTTGTGAAGAAATACATTTGAGGCTAACTGGTGAGCTCGATAGCATGCTCGGCTGCAGCCGTCTCGAGTCCCTACAGTATAAGAGTTGTGGTGTGAATGAAAAATAATAGGAATGTAAAGGTAACTATAGGGGTGTTATTTCATGCCTACAGGGCTCTATAAAAATATTCCATTTATAAACATTCATATTGCGGTTGGGTCTGGAACCGATTAACAAACATTAATCGGACATTATCCTTGCCTAATTGATTGACAAATAGCATGCATTTAATAGTTCTTGTCATCAAATAAGGAATGCACATGAACCATGTTGTCAGTCTTTGGACATTTGAGTGGGATTTTCCAATGACAGTTCTCCTGCATTAAAATGGACCCTTGTGCCCCCAACCCCACCTGGGACCCGGCTGTTACTGCAGCAGCATTTGTCACTGGCTCCTTTTCAAATCATGTCATGCAAATGTTCTTGTAGTGTTATTTCCTTTTCTGCTCATTTCAGTGCAGATGGGAATATGTGAGAAAATATCAGACAGTCTCATGTTTTTCTTCTTATAAAGGGCAGATTAAGAGATTTGCCATTTGACGCTCAAGCTCACAACTGTCAAAACAGCAGACAGAAGAGTTCCTTTCTCTCCCGTGGAACAGCCCCCACAAGGAATACATCAGTGGAGATCAATGTGAGGGGGCATATTTATGAGAGAAAAAAATGTGTTTTGGTTGGGGTGGGGATGCATCCGTGCATATTTGTTGCACATTATTTCAGATTATAGAAAATGGATTTCAAGCATGTGTGCTGTTCCTCCACTTATATTCCATATTGGCTTGTTGTGGTGGTGTCAAGATGGAGAAGTCTGATGCTCTTGTATGTGAGAGGTCACCTCTAAAAGTGGCAGATGTAAAGGCTATGTCAAGGCCATTGTTGTTTAAAGTGCTCGTGCCGCCAAAACACATGCTGGTCTTGTTATTTCCACTGTGAAAAATGACATTAAAAGGCATATTTGTTGTGTTAGTTGATGTGTACTGAAATATTGAAATATACAGTGGTATGAAAATGTTGGGATCAGCCATTTCAGTGATATGTTTATCATAAAGCAGAGCAACATAGATGAGAAGGGAAATGAAGTTTATAGGATTTACAGAACGTGTGCAATTATTAGTTAAACAAAACATAAAAATTATATCAATATTTAGTAGATCCTCCTTTAGCAGAAATAAATGCTTCCTCTAGCTTCCAATGAGGGTCTGGATTCTGGTTGAAGGTATTTTGGACCATTCCTCTTTCCGAAACATCTCCTGTTGAGTCAAGTTTGATGGTTTCCAAGCATGGACAACCCACTTTAAATCGCACCACAGATTTTCAATAATATTATGTCTGTGGACTGAGATGGCCATTCCAGAAGTACTCGTTCCTCTGCATGAAGGCCTTAGTAGAATAGGAGCATTTTTTAGAGTCATTGTCCTGTTGGAAGTATCCAGCCAACTTCAACTTTGTCACTAGCCACATATACATGGACCCTAATATTCCAATTCCATTCGGGCTAATTGCTCAAACGGAAAGAATCTAACCTTTGTATACACCTCATTCCGAAAGAAAAGTGCCAATCCGAATGAATATATAATCGGATTCAGAGGGGTGGAATATTCCTTTCCCCAATCCGATTGAGGTATCTTGTACCCCTCAAACAAAAGTTGTCAGACTGTGTTCTTCTTTGTGGTGTTTTTCTTCTTCTGTTGTTTATTGGCGGTTGGCAAGCAGCTTTGGTGTGCATTAGCGCCATCTGTGGAACAGAATCTAAACCCTTCTATACGCCATTCACAAGTCCAGTTTTATTAAAAAAGAAAATACATATCTATATAAAACATGTGCCGAGCTTAATTATAAAATATTAGCAAGATTGAACTTTATCTTTTCCTGTTCCCGGGTGCGTTGTTTCAGCGAATGCTGAGATATGACGTAACACGCAGCTCGAGACGTTGTTTGATTTAAAAAAAATGGAGGCCAGCAATCAGCACTGGACTGCTGCGGAAAGTTTGGTTTTGATTCAAACTAAATTTCAAGACTGGACGAACAAACAACTGGCAATACCGAGTTATTCCAACAAGTGAAAAAAAAACTCGAGGAAGTCGGTATCACGAGATGTTGGTGTTTATGCTTTACTGCGCATGCCCCATTGACTATTCTGGTTGATTATAGCGGCGCATGTAGACACGCGATTTGAATATTCCTTTCCATGTATACCATTGCTTTCGGAAAGGTCACTCGGAAAGATTCAATTCGGAAAGAGAAATACTCCTCATGTAAACGTGGCTACTAATTCTTGAAGACTGTTGGCAAGAATCTGCTGATACTCACTGGAATCCATACCGCCTTCAACTTGAAGATTTCCAGTACCTGCACTGGCCACACAGTCCCACCATGATAGAGGGAAAGAGGGACAACGGTAGTCAGAATGCTTCAATCTTGACCACATGACTTTTTAGTATGACTGGACGGCATGACTCCTTGGAATGGAATCATCGAATAGTCGACAATTCTAAGACACCCACCCCAAAAACATTTTTTATTCAGTGTATTTGAACTCCTATTTGTCTTTACAAACTTTAGCCTTTCAAAAGGAACCAAGGCCATGCCTCTCCTCTGAATGGTTCAGTTCCAGGTTTACCCTCATGTACTTTGGGTACGATGTTCAATGATTAGAAGGGCTTATCTGTTGTCTCTCAAACTGTAGTCCAAGCTGTGGCCTGTTGACTTTTCTGCTGTAGAGAATACCTTCCGTTCCTATTGTCACAGCTGAAACTGGCAATCTGGGCTTTGCTGCCCATAGCAACCGTGCCTCCTGAAAAGCACCACCACAAACCGTTTTCATTTGTCCTCCGCTTTGTAGGATGGGGAAAAATGTATTGATACAATCTCCCAAATGGTGTCAAGGATTTGTCAGCAAACCCTATGAATGACTAAAACGACCCACCTCCTTCCACTCCGATCCTTCTACCGCCCTCCTGAAAAGCATCAGTACTGTAGCAGGCCAAGATGATTGAGAACCAGGACACTTTATTGATTTCTTCTGCTTCCTCACCCTCAACTTCTTAAATAGAAGCTCAAGCTGCAAAAGGCCAGAGCAGCGGCTTTTATGTGTTCAAATGTGGCCAAATGCTTTCTGGAAGGTTGAGGCAAGGATTGAATTGAATATTACACCTAATGCTGCCTCCGGTATATGGACTTTAACGCTGGCTGAAGGGAACGGACAGTGTTTGTCTGGTGCTTGTTGGATGGGTTGTGTAAGGACCTCTCCGCACAAAAAAGTTCTTTTACCTTTTTAGCCTCGCGTCCACACAGCGCCATCATTATTTTTGATATCTGTAGAAATGTATTCCTCTACTTCTTCTCATACCGCCTCATTTTTTGTCCGCTAACTCAGTCCATCTTTGTCAACCAAGTCAAACCAATCCAAAGTCATTGTCAAACGCGTTGGTTTATTTATCTGTCTTTTCCCAAAAATTCACATTTTTACTGTAATTTCGTATTTTCTGTTCAAATTTCCAAATTTAAAGTAAATGGGCATATTATTTGTGGAAAATCATTTTCCATTTCACATCACCATAAGATTGGGAGTCAACTACAGGGTGACATGGCCCAGGAGGAAGGGTGGTTGTTTCCCAACCTGAAGGTAGCTGGTTCGATCCTCAATCCTACGGTTCTCATTCAACTTATTTATAGATTCATTGTGAATTCTCTTTTTCCAACATTTGATATTCATGTCATTCAGGACATGTACGCCATCTATCAGCACATTTCCATTATTCAATTTTTTTGTTTATATTTTTCCATTGAAAATTAATGGACAATTTATTTGGTGCCCCATACTGGTGGACAATCACTTTACCCTAGTGAGGCTAAGCAGCATAGAAAACAGATGGAGGGATATTTCCCCATTGTAAATAAATGAAGTTTCCATGTTGCTCCCTAGTGGTGGAAGTTTGTGTTACATTTAAAATGACATTAACAGTATTCATCCAAGACACAGCATTATGTATGAATTATTTTTGAAAAAACGGTGATAGAGTGAAGCCGCAAATGGGCGAGGGATGACTGTATTCGCAGTATCTCCCCCATAATGTCTAAAGAAGAGAACAGCAGATGAGCCAGGGAGTTAAATCTATCCATGTCTATTACTGTAAAACTATTTTTACAGAAGAGCTTAACATGAAATAGCACGCACGAGTGTTGGTGCTTTCAGAGTCAGCTCACAAGATGAAACAAGGATACTTGCCAACACTAAGGCCTTAATAAAACTTGTAAAATGTCCATATGTCTTCCTAATTCAATTAGGCTCATTTCCAAATGCCCCGCAGACCACAGATTATCTTGTCTCTTTTTCTCCCCATGAAAGAGGCAACCAGACAGTGTTGGACTAGATGGTTACCCCATCACCTCCCCACACACTCGTATCTGATAAGCATCAGATTCTACAGCAGTCAGCACATATCTCATGACATCAGTGGCACCAAATGTCAGCAGAGCAGCACTGCAGCTCTCAGATGGGATGGGGGGGGTTTGGGGTGGGTCCTTATTAGATGTTTTGTGCTTTGTGATGGTGATTTACAAATCACACAGTGAGAGTACAGAGATGCAAAGTTAAGAACCTTCTTGGAAGTGGTCTTTCAAACGGAGCATCAAATAAGTACGTACATGGTAGGATTTTCAGGAGTGCAAGGAGTACAGTTTGTCTGGTCCTGCAAATTATATATGAAAATATATATACATATATAGCAGTGTTGTTTCATTATAACACTAATTACACTATGTCTAGTTTGGAGATTCTATGTGCCCCGTCAGTCACTGGCAAACTAAATACACAAGTATAGGATTTACAGCCTTTTTTCATTCATTTTTGAAAACAAAAAAATGACGTTTTGTGGCATTATCCCGGCACTAAAGCAGGGATCTTATTCTTTGACCGCCCCGACTTGATAAGAAGGTGAATGTAAATGCTAAGACGACCAGTAACTACAGTTTGAGTTTGACACCCCTGGACTAAAGTGATCCGTCCCATGCATGTACTTACATATGGAAACTTACTGGAAATGTTTACTTATTATGTGTGCTTAATTTGACATTGCTTTATTTTTAAATGTAGTAATGTAATCAGATATCTAAATAGGATTATATCAAATTATTAAAATGCTGCTTTGAAATCCATAACCTGAATAAGAATAAATTGCTTACCAGGTCAGAAAATAGCAACCATAAATACGGTTAGTGTTTTTCACAATGTCATCAAGAATGGCTTAAATTTCTTCTAATGTAACATGCATGTACATTGGTTTGAAAACAGTTTATATCCTAGTGATTGGAGTTTCGTAACACCTTCTTCAGTTGTCCATTTCTATTTCTACAATTGCCAAACCAGTTAGACTGAATGTTTGCATAATTTGGGTGATGTCTGGCAGGCCAGATGTGGCCCACGGGCCATCAATTGAGTACTCCTGAGTATTTCAGCTATTTGGACAAAGATTCAATCCCTTGCACAGATCAATTGACATAAGTCACGAGGTGTTTGGAGTTTGACGACGCTTTCTTCGAAAGAAGCTAATCTGGCGTAAGAACTTTGTCAAGGACTGTAGAGTGTGATAGTGAGCGTTGACAGCAATCCACAGTGGGACAGCCAGCTATTGATGTGGGACACATCTTGACCTCAGCTGACACTTTCCATTGACCTTGCTGTGAATGTATAATGAAGTCGTTGAGCCTACAAACTGAAGCCCAGCTCCATATTCCCCTATTGTATATTTACATAGGACAGAGCACATGTCTGATGCCACTTATCTGGGGGATTACCGCCGTGAGGGCTAGCTCCTGCCGATTAGAGACAAAGGCCAAATTAAACCACAGCCCATCAACAAACACTGGGACATGATGGCAGGAAGGTGATCCAATCACACCTGGAGCCACTGGTGAGCAGCAGGAGGACTTCAGCTAACAAAGGTAAACAGATACACGGAGCAGACAAATGTGTGTGGATTCATTTGTATGCAGGTTTATATGACTTAAACATATAAGCTGCTGATATGGCAGTTTTAGCTGTTTTCCTTAGATTTTGTTGACAGGCAGATTGGTGTACGAGTCCATGGTGTTATTCATTCATTCATTCATTTTCTACCGCTTATCCTCACGAGGGTCGCGGGGGTGCTGGAGCCTATCCCAGTTCCTTCCTGCCTCACATTTTCCTTTCATTTTTCACACTTGTTTCAGATTGTCAAACCAATGTAAATATCTGTCAATTACCACACAACTGAACACAAAATAAAAAAAAAAAAATCCAAAACATGCATCCAAATATGCAAGCCCATGTGTGAAAACATGATTGCCCTCCTGTTAAAACATAATTTACCTAAGATTAGATTAGATTATCCACAAATGACCAAAACATAGAACAGCGGTCAACTTTCCCAGGAGTGGCCGGCCTAACAAAATAAGTTGCAACGACTCACCCAAGAGGACACAAAAGACTACACAACAACATCGAAAGAACCATAGTCCATTGCTGAACAAAAAGAACATTAAGGCTCGTCTCAATTTTGCCAGAAAACTTATTGATAATCCCCAAGACCTTGGGGAAATGCTCAAAAAAGTTGTGTCCCATTACACCTGCCTTAAACAGAACATGATAGTAAGAGTCAAATATGGTGGTGGTAGTGTGATGGTCTGCTGCTTCAGGACCTGGAAGACTTGCTGAACTTGCTGAAGGAGAATGTTCTGCCATCTGTTGGTGACCTCCAGCTGAAAGCAACTTGGGTTGTGCAGCAGGACAATGATCCAAAACACACCAGCAAGTCCACCTCTGAATGGCTGAAGAAAAACCAAATGAAGACTTTGGAGTGGCCTAGTCCAAGTCCTGACCTGAATCCTATTGAGATGCTGTGGCATGACCTTCAAACAAAGGACACCATAGCAACAGTAAAATATGTTGGTGGTAGTGTGGTGGTCTGGGGCTGTTTTGCTGCTTCAGGACCCGGACCCTTCAGACTCAATGCAAGTTATCACAAACACTTGATTGCAGTTGTTGCTGCTAAGGGGGGGCAACCACTTTGGCTTTAGGGAGCATCACTTCCTCACACAGGGACATGGAGATTTGGTTCTTTTTCTCCATCAATAGTAAAAAGTTTAATTTAAAAAAATAAAAATTTACATTTTTTGCTGATCTAAAACATTTAAGTGTGACAAACATGCAAAAAAAAAGAACCGAAGAAGCGGGGAAACACTTTTTCACACCCCTGTCTGTCTTCCAGTTGGTCTGTGGTATATCCACCATGATTCTACTAATGGGTCTGGCTTCCGATGGGTTAAGTCAGATAATAGATAATACAATATCAAATAAGAAAATTACAGTCCTTCATAACAAGCTCCTAAAATGGAGGAGGAAAAGCATTTTTTCATCATAGTGCTGTAATGGCAGTGTCATATCTCTGACTCAAGCACTAATGGAAAAGTCACAATGCATGGGCTAACTTGGAAGTGAGTGACAAGGAGCTATGAGATCACCGTGGCCCCCACGATGCCCTCGGCAGCGACAGCAGACAGCCGCCAACCTCCAATTCTCCTTTCAGCCAATTGCAGGCTAGCTCATTACTCCTCCAGCCCTATTGTGTTAATTGAAGCCATGCTAACTCCCGCTCTATAAAAGCCGTGGACTCGTCACCCTCTCTGTCTGCGTCCCCCTGCAGCTACTCAGGTAATTGAATTGTGGCAGGTCTCTCAGTAAGCTGGCTTGTTTTAATAACGTCAGTAGATTATGTTTAATAAGTGTACCTCAAATGCTTGTTTCGTCAGGGCACCGAGGATGAGGAAGGTCAAATGTGATAATAGAAATGAGGAAAAGGGCCATTTTGCAGGCCTTACTCCAGGGGCAGATGTAATCAGTGCAGCCTATCACCTTGTCTGCACGGTGCAGGGTTCAACTGCGGGCCACGGTACCAGAGACCTGATTAGCTCTTTTACAGAGATGCCTAAGCAGATGGACGTCACCCGCTCCATTTAAAGGGGGCTTAAGCCCTCCCTAAAAGGGTCCTAAGCCCCACTTTAATTTTAGATCACACTTTGTTATTGTGTAAGAAATTAGTTAAGGCGTGCATTTAACATACCAGCGAGAATATCCGTCTAAATTAATTATTTAAAAGTTACTATTTGATAAACAATCATCACAGAGGTGGCCAAAAGGAGCTTTATGGTTATTTAGAGGAAAATAGCACTTATTTCAAGTTTTGCCCATCGTTGTGAACACGTCTTTCTCTTTTCTGTGTGTTATAAAGGTATAAAAACAGATAAAAAGGGACAGCTAAATACGCTGGGCCGCATCAATTCTGCCTATAAAGCATCCAAAACATCGGTAGACTGCACAATGTGATGTAAACAAAGAATAATAGGAGTGTAAAAGTGACTATAGGAGTGTTATTTCATGTCTACTGGGCGCTAATATTGTTTAAACCTGAATTCCCTTCATATTAGAAACAGCAAAATGGGGCTGAACATTTCAACATTTCTCCTTGTTATTTTTTTTTTTTTTATTTAAATGATGGGTTTAGGGCGGCACGGCGGTCTAGTGGTTAGCGCGCAGACCTCACAGCTAGGAGACCAGGGTTCAATTCCCACCCTCGGCCATCTCTGTGTGGAGTTTGCATGTTCTCCCCGTGCATGCGTGGGTTTGAATGTGAGTGTGAATGGTTGTTTGTCTATATGTGCCCTGTGAATGAATGATGGGTTTCTGCCCCAGTGGTGCAACGGTGCATGTGGATGGTATGAGTTAGATTCACCACCAGGGCGCCAACATCAACACCCAGCCAATGAAGTCCAGTACAGTACCCATGCTGACAAATGAGAGGGCTTGTCATTGTACAGTCACTAAAAAGCCCTTTGGGATATGCCTGGTATTCTCAGAGCGTCAGGCCAGTATCAGTATATGATCACACATAAAAGGAAGCATTTTGTCTTTAGGGTCCACTTTTTAGGAAATAGAAGCCAAGTGCGAAATGGAATACAGTAAAACCTCATTTATGGCTGCTAATTGGGTCCAGAACTGATCGTAATAAGTGAATCTCCATGAAATAGTGAAAAATACCATCATTGGAGTCCTCTAGACATAAAATAACACCCCTATATTCACCTTTACATTCACATTTCCCAATATAGTAGACATCATAAGAGAAAATAAGACATAATATAGATTCACACATGGAATCTTTGGGAGACTTCCTTCTTCTTGTTTCTTGTTTTTACTTTTGGGATTTCTTGTGATCAATGTGTCTTTCAACTAGCGATGAGCGAGTACACCACTATCTGTATCTGTATCTGTATCTGTATCTGTATCTGTATCTGTATCTGTATCTGTATCTGTATCTGTATCTGTATCTGTATCTGTATTTGTATCTGTATCTGTTCATCCCATCCAAATGTACGTATGTATGTATCCATATCCATACTCATACATCCGTACATTATTTTGAATCTGAAATTGTCGTGGATTGATGAGAAGTTGCTATATGTATTGTTTATTATTCAGCTTGTTATTTTCTCTCAAAGTTTTGAATTTATTTTGGAAATTTTACAGACTGCACAGCGGACTAGTGGTTCGCGCACAGACCTCACAGCTAGATGACCCGAGTTCAATCCCACCCTCGGCCCTGTGCGGAGTTTGCATGTTCTCCCTGTGCATGCGTGGGTTTTCTCCGGGTACTCCGGTTTCCTCCCACATTCCAAAAACATGCTAGGTTAATTGGCGACTCCAAATTGTCCATAGGTATGAATGTGAGTGTGAATGGTTGTTTGTCTATATGTGCCCTGTGATTGGCTGGCCACCAGTCCAGGGTGTACCCAGCCTCTGGCCCAAAGACAGCTGGGATAGGCTCTAGCACCCCTGCGACCCTCGTGAAGATAAGCAGAAGAAAATGAATGAATTAATGGAAATTTACATCTGTTGTTGTTTTCATTTTTGCTGTTTTTATTAACTACTTTCATCTTTTAAATTTGTATTTATGACTTTACTCCTGTAATATTTTGACTTAATTCATGTAACATTAAGGTTATTTTCAATTTGTTTAGAGCTAGGAGTATAAGGTTTGGGGTGGTTAGGAATTAGGTGTTTTTACTAAAAATAAAGCATTTCTTGAATGTTTCAATTGAAAAATCATGAAGGCAGTTTAGGCAATAATTTTATGTTTTTATAATGAAAAAAAAAAGCCGAAAGAAACAAACAAATTTCAAGCCAAATATGAAATGATCCGTCACCTCCCAAGGTGTGGTATGGGACAAAGTAGGAACCAAAGCGTGATGATGGCGTCCCGTTACGTTACTATCATACTCTGTGTTGTTCTCACTCTTAAAAATAACATGCTGTCAAAGGTTAAGTCATTTTCAACCTATTCAAATATAGTAGAGAAGAAATGGCTGCTCAGCATGTGTGTGTGTGTGTGTGTGTGTGTGATGTCTGTCACTACGGCCCTGTAGATTAAAAAACATGGGCAGGGAGGAGGCCTGGGCAGGCTTTTCCTCTGAGACCTCAGTCAATACAAATACAAACATTGAACGACACACTGATGCAGTCAAGGAGGTCAATGCACACACACACACACGCACACAGGTTCACAAACACACACACACACGTATTCATCAACACATGCAAAAAGAAACCAGTCAGCAAAAACGGCTTTAAAAACAAACAGCATTGCATCAGTAATACTTCTATCATTTTTATTTCCATGATGGAAAAATCTAAGGAAAATGATTTCAATTATATCAGGAAAAAAGAGGATTATTCCCAAATGGGATGCAGCAAACAGTAACAACAAATACATACATGATGTCCCACAAGTCTGGACATGTCATGTATGGTACTCAGATAATATTCACATACTGTATAATCAGGGGAAAGAGTCATTTCATTAATAAGCACAATGAACAAAACAGATCATTTACAAACTTTAGCAACATGTCTATTACAGTAATATGCTTAGAATGATATATATGTATAATGATTTATGACATATATGACATATTTGTATTATATAAATTATTATACAATTATATAATGCATTGAAAAAATGTAAATCAGCAGTCATTTTACAAGAATAACATCAAAATATGAAGAAAACATTTGTCATCTAACAAGAAAAACTCTTGTTATTTCTAGAAGAACAATGTTGGAATATTTGTAGAAAAAACATATTGCATCAGTTTAGTAACATCATGTTGGAATATTAAGAAAAAAAAGAAAGTCATAATAGTATGAAAATCAACTAACGAATAAACTTTTGGAAAATTAAATTATGGAGAACGTTACAATGATGTGCACTGTGATTGGCTGTCCACCAGTCCAGGGTGTACCTCGCTTCTCGCCCGAAGACAGCTGGGATAGGCTCCAGCACCCCTGCGACCCTTGTGAGGATAAGTGGTAGAAAATGACTGAATGAAAGTCAAAATATATGGAAATGAGTTAGAATTATAATTTACAAAAATAAAATTCAAATATATGGAAAATGTAAATAAAAAAAACAACAGCATAAATGGGACAAAAATAGTACCAATGTTCATTCGCATTTATTTATTTAACAACTCAATACACTCAATACAATACACTCATATGTGACATTTACTCATCTGTATATACCATTCAATATTTGCACTAAAATTAATATATATTCCGGTGTCTGCAATACATATCTGCTCCTGTGCAATATTATGTGTATATCTTGAATATCTTGTATACTATATCTGGTTAAACTGTCTCTTTATACTTTTAATTTTTGTATACTTTTTTTAACTTTTTTTAAATTGCACTAAAAGGAGAAGCTCTCCAATCTCGTTGTACATCTTGTATAACGACAATAAAGGCCATTCCATATGCATACGAAAAAAAGTGAAAAATCTGTAAAATGTTGAAATTGTTGGAAAATTTTAAACAGCTGCAAATATACTAAAATAAAGTCAAATATTGATAAAAAGTCATATTCTCAAGAGAAAAAAGATTTCAATTTTAGGAAAACAAAATTGTAATAACAATGTAATCATATTGTTTTAGTAGTTTGGAGTTTTCAATGTATTGGAGTGTTGAAATATTGAATAAAAAAAAATACATCCTTAGTCAAGTCGATATGAGAAACTACCAAAACTAGATAAAGTTTGGTTGGGGAAAATTTCAACATATTATGGGAATAAAGTCAAACTATAAAGTTCATAAACTCGTCATATTACATATTGACAAAAATATATATGACAAAAATAAGAAAAGAGTGAAGTTGATGTGAATAATATGCTTTTCACCTCCATGACAAAGCTGAGATGTATTTCTCCTTGAAATAATATATCATGTATAAATATCATATCATCATCTTGCTCTGTGTTGCTTTATAAAATATCAATGTGGTACAGTTGCATCCTTTCATCCGTCACCATAGCTCCCTCACCTTTAGGGACAGTCTGCCAATTAATTTGTCCTGCAGACGTGCAATATCACCAATTTTTTTACGGTCCGATACAGGCTGGTATCAGCAATATCAAAACGATACTGATTTTTGGTGCCAATTCGGGTAATGTTTCTGTTAAATTTGAAATATCGAATTAAGAACAAATAAAGAATTCATTCATTAATGAAATCAATTATTAATGTAAATTAATATAATGCACAATACATAAATTAATAATTATGTATCAAATTCATTCATTCATTTTCTACCGCTTTTTCCTCACGAGGGTTGCGGGGGGTGCAGGAGCCTATCCCAGCTGTCTTCGGGCGAGAGGCGGGGTACACCCTGGACTGGTCGCCAGCCAATCACAGGGCACATATAGACAAACAACCATTCACACTCACATTCATACCTATGGACAATTTGGAGTCGCTAATTAACCTAGCATGTTTTTGGAATGTGGGAGGAAACCGGAGTACCCGGAGAAAACCCACGCATGCACGGGGAGAACATGCAAACTCCACACAGAGATGCCCGAGGGTGGGATTGAACCCTGGTCTCCTAACTGTGAGGTCTGCGCGCTAACCGCTAGTCCACCGTGCCGCCCCTGTATCAAATTGTTTGCGTAATTTTGATTTGTAATAATTTCTCTTTTTTTATAATTTTTATTTTACACTTTGAAGTATTTTGTGCAAAATCATTCAAATAAATGTTGTGATTTACAACATAGAAGCTCATATCAAATATGTGAAAATGGTATTTGAAAGAATAAAATGGAAACCACTCCAAAAAGTGATGGACTGTAAAGAACAAGCCTACGAGTGATACCGTAAATGATGTCATGCCATCATCCATGCATCCAACAGACAAAGATTAGCTGAAATGACTGCAGTATGAAAAGTATGGACAGTTTGATGTGATGTGTGTCCATATGACAGCATGAAGAGCTGCTATCGGAGTCACCGCTGTTCCAGTGTGGACGTCCACGTCGCGGCTGCAGACAAATATGACATTCACACACGTTCTGTGATGTTTCATAAAAAAGTCTTGTTCTTTTTTTTTTTTTTTTTTATCAAAGCAGCGTGATAATAAATGATATTCCTGAAAGCAGGAAAGTCATGTATGGTTTGAATTCGTAGTCTCCCCACTCAAGTGGATTACACTTGGTGTTGAAACAGGAAAGAATAGAAGAAAAGACAAAATGGAATTAGGTGGCCTGTTCATTTATTGTTACCTCCTTCCTGTTCTTCCAGAATAATCCCCATGAGGATGCTAAGTGACGGAGGACATGAATAGTCCCAGGCTGGTTGAGGGAGTGGACATGTGCATCTATTGTGGTTCTTCTCCTGGGATAATCCTCGTCCCCGCCGTGCTTGTGTGTGTGTGTCAGATATGGGAGGAAAACAGAATCAGCTGTCCGAGGCGTGAAGACTTTCTCTCTCTCTTCTGACTGCAAGTGCGGCGCGAGACGGGTGGGAGTCCCCCCACATCGCCCCCTAATTTGTGGGCTTTAGCCCCTGTAGGTCCCTCTGACAAGCGTGAAGGAGCCTTTCCCTTTTGGAAATCAATGCGGCCGCTCACCCACTCCCACTTACACATTCAGTATGTGGGGGCTCACAGGTACACGGCACAGCTGTTTGGTGAGGCCACCACCAGGACTTGATCACAGGAACAGCAGGCTGTATTATCCCACAGCAAGCACAATAATAATAACATCATCCAGCCAAAACTCAACTCTGAACCCCCAAAGTCACTTCCTGTCCACACATTCGTAACATGTTAATTACAACACACGAGAAGTAGTCTTATCATGCCTCAAATGTCTTATTTATATCTTATTATATAAGATATCTTCTTATATAGTGTAAAGGTGACTGTAGGGGTGTTATTTCATGTTTAGAGGTCTCTAATAATGTCAAAAAGCATAATTGGAGGGTTGCAATCGGGTTTTGTATGCCATCATTAGGAATACGGAATAAGGAATTCTGCTTATCATTGTCGGGTCTGGAACCAATGAACCGCCATAGAGGGGGAATTACTGTATATAGTATGTACTGTATATACCGTATCATGTACTGTATATATTTACAGTATGTACTGAATCATACACGGTATACTGTATGTATGTACAGTATACACTGGATTATGTACTGTATACTGTAGACATGTACATGTATGTATACTGTACAATGTGCTGTATATATGTTCAGGATATATTGGTTTATTGTATAATGTACTGTATAAATGTAGAGTATACGTATACAGTATAATGTACCACATGAAAAGAAAGGTATACAAAACTGTGGTGAGACCAGCCATGTTGTTTGGCCTAGAGACAGTGCCACTGAGGAAAAGACAGGAAGCAGAAATGGAGGTAGCGGAGATGAGGATGCTGAGGTTCATATTGGGAGTGACCAGGATGGATAGGATCAGGAAGCAGTACATCAGAGGGACATTAAATGTTAAAAGCCTTGGAGATGAAGTCAGAGAGACCAGACTGAGATTTATCAAGTGTAGAGTATGTGAGTATATGAGTATATGTACATGGAGAGTATATAGTGTATAGATGTAGAGTATATAGTTTATAGATATTGTATATATAGTGTATAGATGTAGAGTATATAGTGTATAGATGTAGAGTATATAGTGTATAGATATAGTATATATATAGTGTATAGATATAGTATATATAGTGTATAGATGTAGAGTATATAGTGTATAGATGTAGAGTATATAGTGTATAGATATAGTATATATAGTGTATAGATGTAGAGTATATAGTGTATAGATGTAGAGAATAGTGTATATAAAGTATATAGTGTATAGATGTAGAGTATATAGTGTATAGATATAGTATATATATAGTGTATAGATATAGTATATATATAGTTTATAGATATAGTATATATAGTGTATAGATGTAGAGTATATAGTGTATAGATGTAGAGAATAGTGTATATAAAGTATATAGTGTATAGATGTAGAGTATATAGTGTATAGATATAGTATATATATAGTGTATAGATATAGTATATATAGTGTATAGATGTAGAGTAGATAGTGTATAGATGTAGAGAATAGTGTATATAAAGTATATAGTGTATAGATGTAGAGTATATAGTGTATAGATATAGTATATATATAGTGTATAGATATAGTATATATAGTGTATAGATTTAGAGTAGATAGTGTATAGATGTAGAGAATAGTGTATATAAAGTATATAGTCTATAGATATAGTATATATATAGTGTATAGATATAGTATATATAGTGTATAGATGTAGAGTAGATAGTGTATAGATGTAGAGTAGATAGTGTATAGATGTAGAAAATAGTGTATATAAAGTATATAGTGTATAGATGTAGAGTATATAGTGTATAGAAATAGAGTATATAGTGTATCAATGTAGAGTATATAGTGTATACTAGATGTAGAGTATATAGTGTATAGATGTAGAGGATATAGCGTATATACAGTATATAGTGTATAGATGTAGAGTATATAGTGTATACTAGATGTAGAGTGTATAGTGTATAGATGTAGAGTATAGTGTATACTAGATGTAGTGTATATAGTGTATAGATGTAGAGTATATAGTGTATACTAGATGTAGAGTGTATAGTGTATAGATGTAGAGTATATAGTGTATACTAGATGTAGTGTATATAGTGTATAGATGTAGAGTATATAGTGTATACTAGATGTAGTGTATATAGTGTATAGATGTAGAGTATATAGTGTATACTAGATGTCGAGTGTATAGTGTATAGATGTAGAGTGTATAGTGTATAGATGTAGAGTATATACGTAGTGTACGTGTATATCCACGTTTCTGCAGACTGCAGTAAAGATGATGTGTCAAGTGAGTCCTTGACAGGAACCCAAGTTGTCAAAGCTCAGATCCCCCATCGGGTCCACCACACGGTCGGGCGTGGATGGAAATGCCCCCGAATCAAATCAGCCAATCGTGGCACAAAAGCTCGGTAATGAGCGTCTCTTACGGAGATGAATTAGTGGCTGGTGCGGGTATGAGTACCCATTTAATAACGTTCAAGGGATGGTCAAGAAATCCCAAGTCTTCTAAATGAGAATTTGATTCCCCCAGGTCCTTCTGTTCATCTTGGGAAAGTTGGAATGCATTTGATCTGTCCTAATTTCAATTAATTAGCAACAATGGTAACTCGGGGAGTCCCACAGGGCAACAGGAAAATGGAAGAAGGGAAGCGAGCATCAGAAAAGTGAAGGGAGAAGTGGCATCAATAAACTGTTAGAGACTCATTAGCCGGCTAAATGGCTCTCCCAAAGTCATGACACTTTCACGTGGACGCCGCCACCTAATCACTGGCCTCAGTATCTATTACAAGCCCCGCCTCCTCTGCTCCACTTCCCACAATCCTGCTTCTTTTATTCCATTTTCTCCCCCACCCTGGAATCGCCTTGTTAATAATCGCCCTACAAACCAAATTATTGTGGGCGTTAAAGATATCGCTTTCCCCTACCGTTTTATTATGGGGGTCAAATTCATTTTATTTTCATTTCCTGTCAATCAATTTACCACCACATCACAACTTTAAGGACTTTAAGGACACATTTTATAGCAAACGACTGACTACATGCATTGTTCGTTTATTATCTATTTACATAACTTTCGCTGTTTTATTTACTATTTTCTATGTTTTTTTTCTTCTTTTCATATTTCAGTGAAGACTTGATTGTTCTTAAAGGGACAATGTGACAGCGAGACAACACATGGACGCAACCTTCCTCTTTTGCCATGAGTTATTTCTGGAATTCAGCAGCGATTCTCACCTCAATAAGCCAAATTGCAGTCAAAGTGGCGCCATTTGATTGACATGTGAGAAACAAAACACTGTTGAGTTCAAGGTGTCCGTGGCTGCCATGTTGTGTCTTTGGGAAAGTCACATCTTTAAATAAGGTTCAAATATTCTGATATCTTCTTTTTTCACACAATCCATCCATCCATTTTCTATGTCGCTTATCCTCACAGGGTACACCCTGGACGGGTGGCCAGCCAATCACAGGGCACATATAGACAAACAACCATTCACACTCACATTCATACCTATGGACAATTTGGAGTCGCCAATTAACCTAGCATGTTTTTGGAATGTGGGAGGAATCCGGAGTACCCGGAGAAAACCCACACATGCAAACTCCACACAGAGATGCCCGAGGAATTGAACTCGGGTCTCCTAGCTGTGTGGCCTGTGCGGTCCGCCGTACAGCCACTGAGGAACTAATGAAAAACTATTCATTCATTCATTCATTTTCTACCACTTATACTCATGAGGATCACAGAGGATGCTGGAGCCTATCCCAGCTGTCTTCGGGCGAGAGGCGGGGTACACCCTGGACTGGTGGCCAGCCAATCACAGGGCACATATAGACAAACAACCATTCACACTCACATTCATACCTATGGACAATTTGGAGTCGCCAATTAACCTAGCATGTTTTTGGAATGTTGGAGGAATCGGAGTACCCGGAGAAAACCCATGCATGCAAACTCCGCACAGAGATGCCAGAGGAATCGAACTTGGGTTCCCTGGCTGTGTAACCTGCGCGCTAACCACCAACAAGTGAGTAGAGTAGTTACTGAGAAACTAATGATTAGGTTAGGTAGTCTGTTGTATACCTGATTGTAATGGCCGACAATCAAATAATCCTGGGAGCATTTCCGCGTGGACAGGGCCTCAACGTTCCATATCTTGCCGGAGAAACATTTGATAGGATTGTGTCTGATGCTGACACATGCTAAATGACACAAACTGATGATTCCGGCATTTTATCCATCTGGGAAAGGGATTAGAACCAAAATACTGAGAGCGTTATGAAAGGAGGAACAAGGGGTGAGTCAAGGTTTTATAAGATGAACATTTGTACCCGTGATGGGGTAACGTAGCTCATCTCGTGTCCTCATGTTTTGTGAATAGGCTCCTAATTGGCGGGACGCTGTGAATAGACAGCTGGCTGAGGCGAGCGACGACAAAAGAAGACGGCGAGGTGGTGCTGGAGATGAGGTCTTCTCTATTTGTCACCTCTACCCCCAAACTAGAAGGAGAGAAAGACGGTGGGATGGAGTGTGGGAGCTGAGTCGGGGGCATCGGCGGTCAGAATGAGTGGAAAGGAAAAGCGGCCAAGCAGAGAAAAAGAAAAAAAGGGGCCGAGCGAGCAAATAAGAGATAGAAGGTAATCACAGGAGATTATGTTCTTGTGATGGAGGCAGAGCTGCAAGGATAAGTAGGCTATCTGAGGATGACAATCCCAAACACGTCAATAAAGCCCGGCGTATGTGGCCGCGTTGGTGTTGTGAGCTTTTTGCTTGAAAAGCAATTAGGTCGGTGAGGGGCCAAAAGTGGTACTCATCATGTAAAGAAGTAACACTTCAGGGGGCCTAATTGGCTCAGACTTCTCTGCATGTGTTCTGGTTCCCACAGAAATCAAAGCATCAGGACCCATTTTATCCAATGTTAGTCATTTTTACAGTCAAAGAAATAATTCCGGTGGAATTATTCATTCAGATAAAGCATTCATCTTCGTCACGTTAATTCATCTTTCCTTTGGTTTGTTGTCGTGTCGTATTCTGCTGGTTTTGTCTTGTACAGTGAAATTTGTCAGGGCTCTACGTTAAAAACAAAAATGACTTGCCCATGGGGAATCCTTAAGGTGAGAACTACTTGCCCGAACTTGCCCCATGTAAAATGAAAAGACTGCCATAATGATATCATATATCAATATATGCTGATAATTCATCAGATAATAGTACTGATGCATTGTATTTGGAGGAATGTCTGAAAATTTGTGGAGATAGATGTTAACATGGCGATCCATGCTACCTTACACATGGTAGTCGTAGTAAGCAGTGATATTTATAAGTTGTGCACCACAATGAAACATTTGACACATTTGTGTACTAGTAAAGTGTTTTTAATCCAGAAAAAAAAAATGCTCAATGGTCAAACAATAATTTGTGAAGCAAAGGTGAGAAAAATACACAGAGAGAAATTGAACCGCTAGATTTTGTAGCTTGTGCAAAATCAGCACTTGGTATTGGATCTAATGGGTGGTGTTTCATTGTGACCACTTCAAATTGTCACAGGAATGTGATTCACTCACCTGTGCCATCATTTGATTTGCTGCCGCTAATAAAATACTTGTTTAGGAGGCACTGTTTCATCACTTTTTGCTGTTTTCCTTCAGAAGTTGTTGAAGAATTAGACGATGTTGGCAGGGACGCCATGATAGATGTTTTCCTACTCAAACCATCGCTGATTGGTTGATCGCGAACAAGAACGGGTGTGGGTAAAACGCGGATTGTGGATTACGGACCGTGGTCTAAATAAACGATTCTGATTGGTCCATTTCAAGATTTGCAAGGATTGGTTTGCAAATTACCACCGGAATTACGCAGTCCGTGTTTTACCAACACCCAACAAGAACCGCTTTAAAAAAAAATCTTGGCAGTACGGCATGCTAAAGTGCACTTGCCCGACGGGAATATTAATGATTGGATTTACTTGCCCGAATTTTGTTTTAACTTGCCCCAGGCCATCGGTACATCGTTATTGTCGAGCCCTGTTTGTCTCTATCCTATCAGAATGGGCTGGCAGCCATTGTCCGGGGTTGGGACTGGGCTCATAGGTCAGTGAAAGCATCCATGTCTGGGTGACCCAGGGGGTCGTGCGGGTGAAGTGTCTTGCCCGAGGACACAACAGCAGTGACTGGGATGGAGGAAGCGGGATTCCAATCCTCTGGTTACTGTACAGCTGTTTGAGCGCCGAATTTATATTCGGGAAGACACGTCAGACCCTCTGCAGGCCATGGGAAAGCCAAAAGTCAATTATTGCATTGTATTTCTATTGTATATTTCTGTATAGTTCAGGGTTGTGTTGACATGCTATTAGCGTAAATTCCATGTCTTTGCTAAGTCTATGCTTAAAAAAAAAACACACAGAGCCAGATTATACAAAAATCGAATCCCTTGTTTATTTCATGACATAACACCCTATAGCAAGGGTCTCAAACTGAATTCACTTGGGGGCCACTGGAGCTAAGGTCTGGGCAAGGCTGGGCCACATCAGGTTTTCCAAAAAAAAAAAAAAAACACACATTTATTGAAAACAGAAAAATAAGAAAAATATCCAAACTTTTTCAGTGCTTTGGTTCCGATTTTCTACAATAAAAGCTCTGATAAAACATTCCACTGTTCTCAAATATCTTCATTTTTATTTTTCTGCACAAAATAAGATGAAAAATAAATAAACAAATCAAGAATGAAGAAAATCAATCAGTAATAAATAAATATAATAATAATAAAAAAACGGCAAATAATAAAAATTTAAGAAACCACATATAGTTGGTGGGTAGACAAATTATTTTTTTCAGATTAAAATGAACAAAGCATTATTAGAGCCCTGTAGACATGACCAAACACGACTATAGTCACATTTATACTTTTTTATTTACAACATATTGCGCAACTGCAGGGTCTTGAGACACATGCTAACTCGCAAACTAGAGAGCTAGCGACCTAAACGGTAGCCTTCAAGTTATTTCCTTTGAACTTAAATAGCCAAAAACTTACCACTTCCACACGGATAGGGAGGATAACTATTAACAGTTATTTAACCTTTAACATGAACATGAATCAAACGTAATAATTTTTTCTGGGTACGTGATACCATACAGCATCCATATCAAACTTGCGCGGGCTGCACTAACATTAAACTTTCATATCAAGGCGGGGTCTCAAACTAGTGTCCTGCGTGCCACATTTGGCCGCGTGTTTGAGACCCCTGCCCTATAGTGACCGTTATATTCCTATCACACAATATGAGTGTCACGAGACAATTCACAAGTCAACATTTTAAATAAGCTGAACAATATATGTAGGACAATATATCAGAATCAGAATGTCCTTGATTGTCATTTTACATACTTTATATTATATTGTAGAATGAAATTGCATTGCAGCAGCTCCATTTTCAGTGCAAGACAGTATGACAGTACAAAATATAGAAATTAGAAGAATAAATAAAGAATAAATTGAAGAATTAGAAGAATAAATAACAAAGGATCTACATTGTAGAGGACGATCGGTTGCCTTGGTTGACAATATGACAATATATCACAATCTACCAATTTAATTTCTCTAATTTCTCACTGTGTGGGTATGCTAGCGGCCCCTGCCTCCGCCCACCAAGACAACAAAACTGTATGACAGACAAAAGGGCTTCATCCGTTCATGTCGTTGTTCTGTGGAGAAAAAACATGCCAACCTGCTGAAAGCGGTGCACAGAGTGAACTCTCTTTCTTCTTGTTTGGGGGCAAGAGACAAGGAAAACAGACACACATGGACAGGGCAATATATTGAGGCCGGGAAAATGATCAAAAATGCAAAAATAATCACAAATGACAAATGTATAAACATCTGAACATTTAACATAACTTTTAGGTTCTGTTGAGTTGAATTCTGGATGTTAACCGAAAAAACATGCTAACCAGGACGGATGTTAACTGAGGTAGCACTGTACTGTACGTTTATATGGTGCTGAAATTTCTCTGCTGTTGATGTGTTCAGGACAGAATAAAGTTATAAAAGAGAGTCAGACTCTGTGTGACCTTGTGGGAACACAAGGTCACACATATAGTCGTGTCCTGTCATTTATCTTTCTGTTTATAAAATACAGTAACAATTAGCATATTTCACACATAGTTCCAAATGTGATTAATGACTATTACATCATTTGAAAATGGCTATTAATTTGATCATTTTTTTTTGTCATTATTTGACAACTGTAATTGTTATTATTGTGCCGGATGTGAAATAATTCAAACCTGCATTGAAAGTCTGTTCTCTTCACTCTACACCGGAAGTATACGGGAATCTAGAGAGGAAATTAAAAAAAAAAAACTGTTAGGAAAACAAATACAAAATAAAAGACAGGACTCAAAAGGGAGGCCTGATTTTTTTTTGGTAGAAAATGTGAAATAAATATGAAAAAGAATACAAGGAAATTGAAAGTACATATGCTGATGATGCATTTGAAATATGCAAAAGCAGCTCCACTGTATGCATCTCATTTGAAGCATCCAGTGTGGGTCATTTGTAGGAAAATGATGTGTTTTGGATGAGGCTGCTTTGATAAAATGGCACCCAGTATGACCTCCATTTTACAGAATGCTTACAATGGTAATGGGAACTGCGGGAGGTGAGGGGGTTGAAGGAAACAAGCGCACACTCACACACACACACACTGTTTAACTCCTCACACATCATCTGATATTCATGTGTTCATAGAAATTAGGGGTGCACAATAATTCTCAAACTGATAATTATTAGGCCAATATAAGGGAATTATGATGTCATACAGATAAATCCCATAACTGATGATGATTTAAAAGCGCTCCTTTTGTCATAACTTCCCGTGAGCTCATTTGTGAACAAACTTTCCGAGTATGACACGTGCAAGATGTCCCAAATGCTTAAAACCAGCAGTGTCAGCAGTTTAAAAAGTGCCAAAGATTTTCCAGAGACCTCCGTGGCGGTGCACCGGCTACTCAGAGCATGTGCCCGAATATAGTGCACCTTGCTGGGCCACAGCAGGTGGCTTCTCCCCCTCCATACTCTGGTTCTCCTGACAGGGGAACTTTTTTTTTTTTCACTCTATTATGTCGGACAAGCCATGGCTGACTTCAAGGTAATCTAATCTAATGTCATGTCTCAGAAATTACTTATATTTCAATATTTTTAACTGATAACAGGTCATGGTCAAGCATGAAACAGCCATCATTTATTAATTCATACATTTATGAGAAATGACAATAAAGTCAGGGAGTGATGTTCACACATGAGTATAGCGAAGAAGCACCGTGTTTGCCTTCATTCTGCGTTGCCGTCTTCATTCGGTCATAAAGACGTGATGAATGCCAATACATAAGCATCTGTTTCCCCTCAAACCGTCAATGAAGGAATCCCACCTTTTCCATCACAGTGGTCCGATGCTATCAGCTGTCGACTTCAGCTGTGCACTCGCTGCTGCTGCATGGCGGGGTACCTCCACCCGTCAATACCACAGATGCTTATGTGATTGGGAGAGCATTCCCTTGTATGTGTCTGTGTGTATCTCAGTGTCTTCCAGCTTATTGCCATCTGGAT
Source organism: Doryrhamphus excisus (assembly GCF_030265055.1). NCBI lineage: Eukaryota > Metazoa > Chordata > Actinopteri > Syngnathiformes > Syngnathidae > Doryrhamphus > Doryrhamphus excisus. The sequence goes on along the minus strand of NC_080473.1, from coordinate 18,294,529 downwards.
AATCGTTGATGGTTTGCGATTATAAAAACATAAGAAAAGAGGGAATATGTTGTCTTAAATGCTTGCAGCTTTTTTCATTTCTTTTGCAACATCTGTTTTATTTCTTTGGGTCGTGCCAGTCATTGTGATCATATATTCTCAATTAACTTCCAATAAACAACAGAATATGTGTCATTTTTTTTCATTTACAAAGAGTTGATACAAGCAGTTGATGTTTGCTAAATACAAGGATGAAGAGTCTTGAACCAGTCATGATGTGCTTATATATATCACTATATTGACACTTACTATGGTACTCGTTATGTCATTGTATGCTCATATCACCTTGTACTTCGGTACGTGACAAAAAAATAAAAATAAAAAAAAAACAAAAAAAAACTGTATTATGGAAAGCAGGAAGTGAACAAATGTAAGTTACTGATTGTAAAAGTACCAGATGGAGGGGTAGGATTTAATAAGCTTTGCTTCTTCCTACTCCTTTTGGACATGTGGAACTGTGAACTGATTATGGGATGCACTCAATTGTAATCTGATGCATGTTCATATGAAATAAAACCATTACCATTACCAAAGAGTCGCGTATACTGGTTATTTGTAGCCCTGTGAGAAATTCATGGTAGTTAGTAAGTAGTTCATAAAAAGGTTCATATCATAAAAAACATGGATACGTTCAGATCTTTCATTGAAGAACTTTGGTTAGCAAACTCATTTAAACCATGCAAACTTTTATGACCTACCTCTGAATAGAATTGGACTCAAGAATCGTTGGGAGACAGAATCAAAACGAGGAATTGGAATCGGAACCAGAATTGGTCAAATTCAAACGAACCCTAAGAATGAGATGATGATATTGTATGCTAAGCGGAAAATGTATGTAAACCGAGGCAAAATTTTGGTAAACATTTTTGACGTTCACCGAAAAAACATGCTAACCAAGGTTCCACTGTATTATTACTGTAATTTCCAGACTATAGAATCTATAAGCCTCAGGTGTCCATATTACACATGCACATTAAGATGTTATACATATAAGGCTTTTTTTAATCTATTGGGTAAATAAATGCATTTTTTTAAACAGTGCATGTAAAACGGCTAAACAGCAGCCTATCAAAAAAGTAATTAATCGCTGTCTTCATCCTCCTCCAGGGAACTGAAACCACTAAAGTCATCTTCTTCAGTGTCAGAATTGAAGAGCCTCATGATTCCTTTGCAGACACAGTCTAGTGTCTCCCTCTCTTTTGTTGTCGCTCTTAGTGTCATTTTTGTCTCGAGGCAAATTTGCCCTTTAGCTTGAGCTGTTGTTTTCATCCTGCCGTCGTGGTGAAACACTATAAACCTTGCAATCCCCGCTCAATACAAAGTGCCGTAGTGTTGAGATGTTGCTTTTTTTCATTGGGGTTCAACATCTGGTGCATTCCTAGCAGTCCAAGCAGAAGCTGTAGTAATTCTATACTTGATCAAACTAACTTGTGTGTGTCATATAAAAAACATTGCTTCATAAAACTTCAAAATTATGATATTAGGTTCATTTCACTACTTCCTGAAGCTGCACTCACAGCATCATGGGAATTGTAGTTCTTTCAGCTATAAATTAGCTACATGATATGTCCTGGTTGAAAGTGTGAGAAAAAAAAGTAGCTGCTTATTCCGGTTTATCTTTAAGGTTTGCATCTAAAAAAACAAAAACATTCTTAGATGTTTACAGAAGAAAAAAAGTGAAAAGGTTGTTGCCATTGCGCCTGCTCTGTTTTCTGTCTAATGCAATTCTATTCTCTGCAGTGTCGTCTCGTTTTAGGCATGCCATCTCACCAATTTCCTCAGCCAGGCTACACAGACCCCCCACTTTAGTTCTCAGATGGTTTCCTCCACCTTTCTCCCTGTGCATTATGTAGATTACCCAAGGATGCCATACATCCCCAGCAGTTCACGCCGAGGTCGCAATCACACACTGTGACAGTGGCAGCCAATCCCGGTCCATCATGGAGGAGGGGCGAGTCTGTGGTCCGCATGCAAGGCTATATTAGTATATCCGTCCGTGTGTGTTGTGGTATGAAATCATGATAGATATTTTGAAATGGAATTTAAACTGAATTGTCAGCACCATTGCTAATATTGACCAAATATTTATGTCATTCGGTATAGACTTTGTCCTCTAGACCTTGATGGCAACCTGAAGCCAAGTCAGCCATGTCATCAAGTCCCTAAGCAGCGTATAGGAAACATGCATCATTGTCTTTTTTTTACCTCTTGTGCAAAAATAAGTAAATTACATTGTTGGGATTTAGCGTTGGGGATTCTAAAAACAATTACCGTATTTTCTGGACTATAAGTCGCTCGGAGTATAAAGTCGCACAAGGCCAAAAATGCATCATTAGGTAGAAAAAACATACATAAGTCGCACTGGAGCATAAGTCACATTTTTTGCGGGTAATTTATTTTACAAACTACTTGACCAAAACAGACATTACGTCATGTTGGAAGACAAGTTATAACAATAAAAGAATAGAGAACAGGCTAACATAATGGTTATTCAGCTACACAAAAAATATAAAAATGAACAGAAAAGGTGTCCAGTGTTTATGTAATATAAACGTTTTTTTTTCATTTATAAGTCGCTCTGGAGTATAAGTCGCAGGAACAGCCAACCTATGAAAAAAAGTGTGACTTATAGTCCGGAAAATACGGTAACTACATCTCTGGTATAGAAGGAGTTAATATTGAATCCTACTTCTTGGAAGTTCACTTCATGCTGGAACCAATTGACTGCAATAAACGAGGGACGACATGTATAGCGACTTAGTTTGCAGCCCTACTTAATATGAAAAGGCTGCACAAAACATACATGGTGCACTTGAACTCCTCATCAGCACAGCGCACACAGTGCTTTCTAAGTGGAGGAAAGGAGACTGATACGTAGTTGTTCAGCGTTTTATGTGTCTTTTATGAACAAATAAACCAAACACACATAATAAAAATATTTAAAGGATTCCATTGCAGGAATCTGTCCATTATGTCCCAAGTACCGCTACCCATTTATCACAGAGAGCTTTGCTTGGGTATGATACCCAAGACAGAGCACAAAAACAGACATATTTTTCATTGAAAACCAAATCCTGTGAAAACGGGTGTACAAAAAGCAAGATTCCACCAAACTCACATCACCCAAAAGTTGATGAAGAACTGGGAGGAACCACACGAACGAGTTTGACGGACAAAAAGGTAAGTGCCAGAAATGCACCACAGCTGTTGTGAATAAACGTGGCAAAGAGAAAGGAAACGGTGCGCAATCACAGGCGCTTTCACCCTAAGAACTCCAAAACAGAGGAGTGACAGAAAGAAAAACAGGATCATGACGCCTTTTTGCAGCAAGCTACTTGATTATGGTGAAATGGGAAGGTTAAATATTAAAAAGGAAGACCATACGCAAAGTCTATGAAATATTCAATGATAATAATGCAGTGAATAAAACAAACATCATTGGCTTACGGTAGTGTGAAGAAGTGTGAGGTCACCACCAGCTTTCTCCTTTTAATGACATTTTTCCAAGCAAATTACATTCATTAACTTTCAACTCCACTTAGATTTCAATTTTAGCGAGGAAGGCTTTGGCAATTTGACATAATTGCGCAATTTGTTGTTCAGTTATTTGTTTTCTCTAATTATTTTGACTTAACTGTGGATAATAGTTTGTTTGGGGCTTTTTTGGTTTCTTTTTCTATTCCAACAGAGAGACTGAAAACTAACAATGGGCCATGTGAACAACAATTCATCATAATTATATAAAAAAAGAATTAATAAACATATTAAAGGATGACAAAACCAGGGAAACCGCTGATTAGTTTGTCATCCACAAGACACCAGAAAAGGCACATGTGTATGCAAGAACCCTCCGGTTGACGTTAATATGGGAATCCTCATTCATTTTCTAGGGTGGAATTGAACTCGGGTTTCCGAGCTGTGAGACCTGCGCGCTACCCACTCGTCCGCCGTGCAGCCCATGGATGTCAGCATCAGTGTTCTATTTGAAACATACAGTGGAAACTAATCCATGAGAGAAATCTTGCTGCTGTGCTCCCAACTCCCTTGACATCACCCCAATCATCCTTAACCCATCAGGTGAAATCTGTTATGACTGTTGGGTTAGCTCTTTGGTCTTGCCCATGGTGGTGGAGAAGTGGTTGCTTGACTGATCACATGATGAGTTGAGATTAGGAGTATTTTCTTAAAGGGACAGGATCATTTGTGTGTTTCATAAAGACACATCAACACTTTTTGTAATGTTTCATTCGGTTACAATGAACCTACCATAAAAGTTCTGGACTGTTCATATTTTTTTAAAGGAGTAATACGTATGCTCGACAATATCAGCAGGGGATCAAATACTTATTATTAGCAGCCTGCCGCTACTTTTAGTGTTCTCAATTACATTTCCTTTAATTAGGAGCCATGTTTGACATGAGAGGGTGAGATAGAGGTGGAGTTTCTAGTTTGTTTTTCTGATAACAATCGACTTTGCCTCGAGGGGAGTTACTGCCCCCCCCCCCGCACACATTTGTCAACTTCATTTCATTGGACTCATTCCACCATGCACGGATTATTTTTAATGTCAGAGAAGAAAGTAGATGTGCAAAGCTGGGCTGCTGTTTATTTCTGATATTGGGAAAAAATACAAAGGAGCACCTGCAGTTTTATTAGTTTTCCACATCAATGTGAGTGTGTGTGTGTGTGTGTGTGTGTGTGCTTTGACAACTTGAGTTCCATGTGTGTATTGTGTCTTGTGTGCTCTGGTGACCTTCAGACTATAGTCCCAAAATGTATACCCAGCTTGCCAAACATCCTCCTGCAATTGGCCATCTGAACACACACACACACACACACAAGCACACACACACACACACGGGTTCACCAGAAACATTTGATGCATGTGATTATTTAATTTTGTAAGCTTCAAATATATAAAATAATAATAAATACAGTCATCCCTCGCTACATTGCGGATTCGAACATCACTCCCTCAACCTAGTATTTTTCCTCCAAATCAATGAAATAGTAAATATTCACTGTTTTGTGGTTTACTAGAGTGTAAGATTATTTTTTTAAAGGCAAAAGACCTAAATTAACACACACCAGACAATCATTAAAGACAGGCTTTTATTGTATCGCACAACAGGCACAATAATAACAGAATAATAATAATAATAATAATAGCCATCATCATCATCATCATCATCATCATAACACAGACTGCAGCTTAAAGTGAACTTTGAATTTCTGACATCGCTTCCTGTCCACACGTACAGAAGACATTGAAACACACATTATTCATGTCTTAAATGGCTTATTTTCTCTTATTATGTCTACTATATTGAGTAACATGGGTGCAAAGGTGATATAAGGATGTTAGTATTTGTCTGGAGGCCTCTAATAATGGTAAAACAGGTTTTCTAAGCTCTAACTACAAAAATTAGCTTCATTGTTGACTCCAAATTGTCCATAGGTATGAATGTGAGTGTGAATGGTTGTTTGTCTATATGTGCCCTGTGATTGGATGGCCACCAGTCCAGGGTGTACCGCGAGACAGCTGGGATAGGTTGCATCACCCCTGCAATCCTCGTGAGGATAATCTGTAGAAAATGGATGTATGGAAATATGGACATGATACAAACCGCACTAAGCCAAATGCCTGTACAAAGTGTGACCTTTTAGATCCGGGATCTAAAGAAGAATAAAAATGTTATCATGGAATCATGGAATTCTTCAATTAAATGATTTCAATTTCAAACATTATCCCAGAGGCGCAATTTAACACAGAGAGCAGCATACAGAAAAATAAGAAATGGAACATCAGACAATAAATGACACAAATTGTGCAAAAAGCAATTGTGCATAAAAAGAAAAACTAAATTAAATAGGGATTGAGCAAAATCTGGACGGGTGAGGGTCACAGTTCAGAAGCTGGACCGCTGTGGAGACAAAAGTTACCTGATTGGATGCTATCTATGTCACTTACCAATGGACAATAGCAGAAATGTGTGCTTGGGTACACATAACATATGATGCATTCAATAGCAATACGATGCAGCCATGAAAAGTCAACGTGCCATTCAGTGCGGACCCGGTGATTTTGGCTGGAGTGGCTATCAATATGCAAAAGAGGCCATGTTTCTTTTAAAAGCGCTTTGGCATCGAGCCTTGGCAGTGTGTCCGCCTGTGCACCTTTGAAGCTGTGGGAAATTCCAACGCTGGAGTTCTGTTGCAGGTTTGCTCTTCAGGGAGACGCTTCCTGGTGAACTTTGGGTTTTAAGTCAGCCTTTGCAGCCTCGCCTCTATTACTGTCAGTGTCATGGAAACAAATACCTAGATCAGGGGTGCTCATTAAGTCGATCGCGAGCTACCGGTCGATCGCGGAGGTGGTACTGGTCGATCGCTGGTCGATCGCTGGTCGATCGCGGCGTGACATTAAAAAAATATCATCCTCGCATCAATGGCGTCACTTGATTGATATACAGGGCAGCCATTCAGATGACAACTGAATGTTGCCCTTCGGGCGACCAATCAAATCAAACAACGTCTCTAAGTGCAGCAGAACTTACGATGTCAGCCTATCATCCATCCCTGTTACTTGATTGACATACAGGACAACCAGTCAGATGACAACTGAATTTTGACCTTTAGGTCACCGCTCATGCGTAAACAACGATGTAAAGTGCTAAGCTAGTCGGCGAATTGCGAGATTTTAAGCCCTCGCTAAAGTTTATGGTCACTAAAATGAGTGAAGGAGCTGGACCAAGTAAAAAGGCAAAAACATATCACTTCCATACGGATATGGAATATTATACGGATATTATGATACGGATATTATCCATAACTGATAAACATTTGGAAGTGTGCTTGAGGCTGGCTATCAGCAGCTACTGTCCGGACTATGCATCCCTGGCTGGTTCAATTCAGTGCAAGTCATCAAAGTAAACTCAGGTAATTACAAAAAATGTTAATAGTTAATTATGTGTGTTTTGCAATATTGGCTCATTTGGTTATGTAAGGTACATCAACATACATTGTACGTACAAATAATCCTCAATACATTTGAAAATAAATAGATGTTTTGCATTTTTGTAGTGGGTAGATCATTTTGATTCGGTCATTTTAAAAGTAGCTCGCATGCTGAAAAAGTGTGAGCACCCCTGACCTAGATGGTTGTGGTAATGTGCCCTGTGATTCGGACTGGGATAGGCTCCAGCTTACCGAGGATCCCAAGGATAAGAAGAAGACAAATCGATTTAGATCCCATATTTCCGGCATTTCTGCACTGACTATTGTGCAAACAGTAAAGCATAATATAGTTAATAGTTTTCTCCAGTCCCACAATAGGCCATTAAACACAACTTCTCCTTCAAAGTGATGCGACACAATGATGAATGACTATTCTATTAAATATTTAAGTCAGTGTGTGTGTGTGTGTGTGTGTGTGTGTGTGGAGAATCAGTATCAGAGGGAGCTCATCAAATCAGTAGATAATTAATGAATATTTTAAATGCCATGTTGATGGGAAGCACTTGACAAGAGGACCAAAGACTGACTGGGGGGTGATTAAAGACTCGTTTGCATCACCAGTCCATCACCCTCACACAAATTATGTACACAGAGCAGTCGCTCTCTTTTCAGAGATCACACAAACTCACAGACTCCAACTATTTTATCGTCTTTCCATCTTTCAGTTCCCCATAAAATCCATTTGTTGATTTACGTATTTATTTTGTATTGAATCAATATCAGACTTTGCGGTATCCGATATGCAATACCCAACCCTACTTTCCAGTTTGACTTAGCGACTAAATCATTGCAGTCAACCTGGCCGATCCTTTGGACATTAGCATAAACAAGAGAGAATCATTGAACAAATATGCAAATAAAATGAACAAATGACCCGCTATCAGTCAAGAAATGTCCATGTATTGACATGACAGAAGTGCACTTGTCAAAACTGGCCCTTTAAATATGCCCCCACCTCTTCATCCTGATTTCCTGTGTCAGGGCTGATAACATAAATTGTGGTCTTGTTTTTCAGAGCTCTTATCAGCCTCCCTTATTGTCTGTATTAACCTTTCACAATTGTAACCTGTTCCCGCCTGTAATGTTATATTTGCCCACAACACACCTCCACCAACACGGCACAATGGGAACAAAGGCACACGCTCCATTGTGACGCTAGAAGGCAAAGCCAAAGGGAAACGACGATACTGTCTGAGAGAGAAGAAGAAGAGAGCGTCATAGTGATGCATAATGTACTAAATTACATGCATGCATCAGATTACAATTGAGTGCATCCCATAATCAGTTCACAGTTCCACATGTCCAAAAGGAGTAGGAAGAAGCAAAGCTTATTAAATCCTACCCGTCCATCTGGTACTTTTACAATCAGTAACTGTTACATTTGTTCACTTCCTGCTTTCATAATACAATTTAAGGGTTTTTTGTTTTATTTTGACAAGAAATGTCCATGTATTGACATTCTTTTTCACTTTATTCTTATAAAATGTGTGCTGTTTTTCACTTTTGCTATTGTTGGATTTTTTTGTCATGGAGACGCCTGTTTTTAATACAATTTGAAATAAAAACCTTTCCAATTGTGGGGGCCCAAGAGCCAAGAAGAAAGGCTAAATGAAAGAAACAGCCTTTCAGCACTATGTTGTTCTCAAACTGTGCAGAATTCATCACGAGTCCAGAATAAGATATGGCCGCCGTTTTTGTCATTTACAACCCTCCTCTTCCTCACAACCTTCACCATCCACAGCGGCTGCATTTTAATTTATGCCCGGCATAGGAAGCACTCAATACAGCACAGCGTCTGCAGTGCAGCAGATAGCTGTTAATGAGAAGAGAACTCCACCACCTCCACCACCACCACCCGTCACATGTGCCTTATCTTTTTTTTTTTTCTCCCACCAACCCAGATTATCAGGGTGCAGTCTATAATCGTGCAGTTACCTTACCAGCCCGATAACGCCTCAATAGGCGAGCCGCACTGATGAGCTTTCTATACAGTCTCCACCCGCACAATGTCACTATCAGGAGAGCAGACCTCGGGTTAGAGACAGAGAGATGAGGGCGAGGTCGCCTGCAAATTTGCAACATGGGTACCCATTCAAAACACCGGTCCTCACATGCCGGATTTTGTCCCTCCTCTACCTCTCTGTTTCTCTCTCTCTTTTTTGTTTCTTATCTCAGCCCCTTCTCTCCTCTGCCTGAGAGATAACAGTAATTCTTCTCCATGCTGCACCCCACCAACCCCCCCCCCCCCCCCCCCCCCCCCACACCAACACACACCCCCGCCCCACTCCACCCCACCCCGCCTCCCGTCTCACTTGTCTCCTTGCAGACACACACACGTCTCGTCAGGATTTTCAATCTCGGTGGGTCCGCACAGCATGCACACAATGAATGCCCGGTTAGCAGCGCACGCGCTCACACGCACGACGCAGTCACCCCACCCCCCCACCCCCCACCAGCTCAGTGGAGAAGAGAAGTAGGCGACGTCTTTGTGCTTAGTAGAGATAAAGTCTTAAGACTGCATTCAGACAGCTTTTACTTGTGAGGGGAGAAAATGGCTGGGAGAAATTAAAGGCAAGGAGAGAAATTATACATTCATAGAATACGCTAATAAACAGCCAATCAGAGATTGTCTTCTCCTCAACTTTACACAACATTTGATACACCACAAATCCTTTCTTTTCATACCGTTTACATCACGGGTGTCCAGTCCAACGTGAAGCTTTGGGGCCATTTTTAATTGGCTGACGGCGTTCTAAAAATATCCTTAGACAAGAAACCACAAACACAACCCGGCAGGAGTGGAAATATCTGGATATGTTGCCAACTACCTGCACTTCGCTCCAACTCTGCATCTTGGGGTCACCCAAGTTGAAACATTAACTAAATTCATTCTTTGCCTGTATTTTAAATCAAGTCTTGTCCATTGAATGCATATGAACATGATAAGGTAATGTAACAATAAGTCACAATGAATAATTCATTCATTCATTCATTTTCTACAGCTACGGTCGCGGTGGGTGCTGGAGCCTATCCCAGCTGTTTTCGGGCGAGAGGCGGGGTACACCCTGGACTGGTGGCCAGCCAATCACAGGGCACATATAGACAAACAACCATTCACACTCACATTCATACCTATGGACAATTTGGAGTGGCCAATTAACCTAGCATGTTTTTGGAATGTGGGAGGAAACCAGAATCGCCGGAGAAAACCCACACAGAGATTCCACCCAGGGTGGAATTGAACCCTGGTCTCCTAGCTGTGAGGTCTGCGCACTAATCACTCGAGCACCGTGCAGCCGCAATGAATAATTCATACACCTAATAAATAGTCAGTATAAATATACATAAGAGAACATTGTCCCAGCTATTTTTGGGTGAGGGGCGGGGTATATAAACAAACAACCATTCACACTCACATTCATACCTATGGACAATTTGGAGTCGCCAATTAACCTAGCATGTTTTTGGAATGTGGGAGGAAACCGGAGTCCCCGGAGAAAACCCACACATGCACGGGGAGAACATGCAAACTCCACACAGAGATGGCCGAGGGTAGAATTGAACTCGGGTCTCGTAGCTGTGAGGCCTGCGCGCTAACCACTCGTCCAATGTGAAGCCGGTTCTGGTATCATCCACACATAATACCAACATTACGTCTTGTACAAGTTCAAATGAAGTGAAGTGATGCACAAGTTGAACAGTTCTGGTCCCAGTGTTGACCCCTGGGGTACTCCACACATAATATTTAAACCAGCATATGTGTGTTCTCCTAGCTTTAAATATTGTTTCCTGCTAGCAAGGTAGGTTTGGACCCAGTTCAAAATTAATCCTTTGATTCTGTGCTTTTCTAATTTTATAATTAGGCTGGTGTGATTAATTGCCTTGAAAGGTTTTGTCAGATCTGTAAATATTGCAGCGACACGCTTTCGGTGGTCTATAGCATTGGTAATTTCCTCCGTAATTTTGATCAGTACCATGGAGGTTGAAATGTTAGCTCTGTTTCTGTATTGGCTATCCACAAGTAATTCATTCGGTCTCACGTTACAATAAGGTACACAAAAATACAGGAGTTATGGTGGAGTAACTAATGAGTAGAGGAACTATATACTAACGAGGAACTAAGGCACATATGTTTCGAGTAATTACTGAGGAACTAATGAAGAACTAATGAGTAGTGGTTATGGTTGGGTTAGGTTGGTTGGTTCCTCATTAACTCCTGTTACATTGTCCAACCTGCTGTTGAATAACTTTTAGATAATTTTAGTAATTAAGTAAAACTGGACGGTAGTTTCTACATCGATGATGATGTCAGTTTTTTTTTTTTTTTAAATGGAACTACTATGGCTGTTTTCATTTTGTTTGGGAATTTACCAATCTGGAATGATAAATTACTGATGTACTGATTGCTGATCAGCGGTTCTACAAACCCCTTTTATGTTTTAATTTTGATTCCATTAGAATCAGTTTATGTTTTTGCTTTACATTTATTGAAAATGTCAGCAATTTTTGTAAGAAACATGGAAATAAGATTTCTGTAACCTTACAGTATTTTAGTTATTTTCAACTTCCTTCCTGGGTGCCTTCATGTCATATAACAACATCGCTATGTGGCCTGAAGCACTGTGAGCGAGTGTGTGGTGAAGCTAGCCATAGGATGAGGAAAAACTTTTAATATAAATAAGAAAAAAAATAAGAAAGAATAAGAATAAGAAAAAAAATGGGGGAAAGAGAGCAAAATCATAGTAATAATTTCAATAGATTCTTTAACATCTTGTGTACCTGTTTTCTTTTACCGGCTTTACTTGTCGCAATCTGTCAACACAATCATGACATTTTCCAAAGCGTTGTCTGGCGGACGGCTAAAGCTCACAAGTCACACAAACCCTCCGACACTTCACATCAAAGCAGACAAAATGGCCTTGTCTGCCTCATCTCAAGCCCTTTAGTCAACCTTCAAATGAGCTTCACCTCCAGCTAAACACATTTAATACCATTCCTCACCGCTGACACCCCTCATCCAAGCAGTCTGAGGAGCCCAGATGAAACACTTGCAAACACCGCCACCTGTCCTGGCCTCATAATGGCCAGCACCGCAGGGTGATGAAATCAGTATGTTGGATCTCAGGGGTCAGCTCCCTCCCACCCCCTCTTAACTACCTTCAATGCTGATCCCGGCACAATTTAAGGAAGCGTTGCTGATCAGGACCATCAAGGAGGTTGGAAGGTGGAAAGGCTGATTCTGGGAGGAGAATGAGACAAAAATGGGCTGGAGGTGAAGAGCATATGATGGACCCTTGGAGGGTTTCCGCTATGGAATTGATGAATTAGTTGTTGTTTTTTACTTGAAAACAATGTTAAGTAGTAGTACTACATTATACTGTGTACTGATATACTATAATGTCACACTTAAATCATCAACCAAATGTAAATATTAGTCAATGACAACACTTTATGCACTTTTTACATGAAACCCTTTATTATGAAGGGAGAAAAATCCATGTCCCTGAATGAGAAAGTGGTTGCCCCCCCTCCAGCTGCAACAACTGCAATCAAGCATTTGTGATAACTTGCAATGAGTCTCTTCCAGCGCTGTGGAGGAATGTTGGCCCACTCATCTTTGCAGAATTGTTGTCATTCAGCCACATTGGAGGCTTTTCCAGCATGAAGCCTTTTTAAGGTCATGCCACAGCATCTCAATAGGATTCAGGTCAGGACTTGGACTAGGCCACTCCAAAGTCTTCATTTGTTTTTTCTTCAGCCATTCAGAGGTGGACTTGCTGGTGTGTTTTGGATCATCGTCCTGCTGCACAACCCATGTTGGTTTCAGCTGGAGGTCACCAACAGATGGCAGAACATTCTCCTTCAGCAGAATCCATGCTTTCATTTATCACAGCAAGTCTTCCAGGTCCTGAAGCAGCAGACCATCACACTACCACCACCATATTTTTTGTACTTGGGAGAACTGTACTTTTATGGTGAGAAAAATGTTGGTAGTTTCAATAAAATTCAAAATTAAAAAGGCAAGGTAATTTGTGTGTCGAAAAAAGTATTGAACTGTAACACAAATGTATTTAACTGAACAGTGAATTATACTATGTATGAATTGTATGTGTAAATATGTCTGTTTACAAAAGATAATGATGACAACAAAACTATCTGGTAAGAGTGTAGTTTTAGAGGGTATGCTGTATCAAGCCATTTCTAGCCATTTTTAGCCATTTTCTTCATATTAACCAAAATCAAGTTCTTACATCATAGCTATGGTAATGTACTGCCAAAAACAGTATTGGTGTGTTCATTGTATTCTTGTCGTGGTACCAGCCATTCATTCATTCATTCATTCATTTTCTACCGCTTATCCTCACGAGGGTCACAGGGGTGCTGGAGCCTATCCCAGCTGTCTTCGGGTGAGAGGCGGGGTACACCCTGGACTGGTGGCCAGCCAATCACAGGACACATATAGACAGACAACCATTCACACTCACATTCATACCTATGGACAATTCGGAGTCACCAATTAACCTAGCATGTTTTTGGAATGTGGGAGGAAACCGGAGTACCCGGAGAAAATCCACGCATGCACGGGGAGAACATGCAAACTCCACACAGAGATGGCTGAGGGTGGAATTGAACTCCTAGCTGTGAGGTCTGCACGCTAACCACTCGTACACCATGCAGCCCCCAGCCATTCATTCATTCATTCATTCATTTTGTACCGCTTTTTCCTCACGAGGGTCGCGGGGGTGTTGGAGCCATCCCAGCTGTCTTCGGGTGAGAGGCGGGGTACACCCTGGACTGGTGGCCAGCCAATCACAGGGCACATATAGACAAACAACCATTCACACTCACATTCATACCTATGGACAATTTGGAGTCGCCAATTAACCTAGCATGTTTTTGGAATGTGGGAGGAAACCGGAGTACCCGGAAAAAAACCTATGCATGCACGGGGAGAACATGCAAACTCCACACAGAGATGGCCGAGGGTGGAATTGAACTCCTAGCTGTGAGGTCTGCACGCTAACCACTCGTACACCGTGCAGCCCCAGCCATTCATATGAACAAGAATTTCAAGAAACAAGGCTGAAATCTTTAAATATGCAGATGCAAATATATAAGTACTAAAGTTAGCACAATTTATCAGTAATTTCTTCAATGAAGAATAACTTATTGGTTCTTGATATTGTTGAATTTGCCATAAACTGCTATTGTGGGGTTCTCAATATTTGCTGAGTCACATCTTTGACTCGTGTCTTTTACTCCCCTGGAGTCGAGATGATGCCAATATTTGTCTAGTTCCTTGATGTCCTTGACAAGTTGTGTTGGATGCTTGGTGTGTTTTTTTTTTTCTTCTCCGCCCCTTTCCTCTGCTGAGTGGTGACACACCTGAAAGGTGCATCCCAGGTGTGCCTGATTGCCAATCAGGTGGAGCCCCAGACAGGAAGTAGTGCTCTTTCGCTTCTCTCTCTCGTGTGCTGCTCTTATGGAGGTGTTGCTGTGTGCTGTTTGCTGTGTACTCGGCCATTTTTGTGTCAGCTATTTTTTTTTTCACTAATTTCTGTGTTGGGATTTTTTTTTTTTGTTTCCATCCCCAGTTTTGTGGGGATTGTTTTCAGTTTCTCCTGGAATTAAATAGTTGATTTACGTGATTAGTGTGCTATCTTTACCTTGCTCGGTATTTTCTTTTTATACTTTTGTTATGCCCTAGACACTTTTGGGATGTAACACAAGTACTAATAGTGAATTCAATAGACTGTTTCTTATGATGTAGAATTCAGAGGCTGCTATTCCTCTATTATCTACTATTTACCTCTGAAAGATGGAAGAAGAGTAAACAGGGAAACATCAACAGACCTTGACATCTCGCCTCAAAATCCGTTGGTGCAATTATGAAGTAAACAAGAGAACCCGGAGATTGACCCGACAATGCAGTCACTCATCTTCCCCGTTTTGTTGTCAGCTCCTGTCTCCTTCTGGGCTGCAAAGTGGGTGACGGTGAGGGACAAGGTCTCCGAGTGATAACATGATTGTTCTTGAACAATGTTGACAGTGTTTTCAGAAACGCAGCAACAAATGACACCGTTAGGCACACATCAATGCGGGATGAAGGGGAAGAGAGGCATCGCCGCTGAACACCGTCGATGGCTATTAACACAAGAGGTGTGGCTGCTCCTTTTTAAAACGCTTGCCTCAATCAATAAGAGGTATAATTGGAGTTGTTACGGCAAATTATAACATGGCTATTATGTGACTGTTATTACAGGCTTTGTTGTTTTTGTGTGCGTTTGTGTTCAGCACATGAAGCCGGGATTTAGGCAGAAGGTTGGAAATATTGGAAAGAGAGCAGTGGAATTACTGTTTATCGACATCATTCTCACGTTTTCCTTGCTTTTGTCTAAACTACAGTTTCCTCCATTGTACACTTGTCATTTTGAAGAGTAATTGTGCAACTTTTTAACTGAAATAATTATTAGCCTCAAATCAGATAAACTGGAGACTGCACATCACGCTTTCAGGGTTAACATTTTAAACTAACATATAGTACCACAGTTCATTCAGAGAAAACCATTACAGTGCATCCCCATACAACTTAGCTGATTTTTGGGCAAAAAATTATTTATTTTTGTCCAAAAATAGACTGTTTTCACCTGGTGTTGTTAATATCGTAATTAAAAATATAACACACTACCTTTTTCTCATGCTTTGAACCCTGCGATGTGCCAAATTTATGGCTTAAAAACTACATTTCCCACAATACTTAAAGTGCAGCTTCAGGAAGTACAGTTATCCCTCGCTATGTAACATTTTTTCATTTTTTTAAAGGAATGTTACTGTCATGTCTTTGGGTCAAAGACATTAATAATTCATACGTTTCATAAGTTAGTGAAACTGAAAGTAATAAATAGCTAAAAGTTCTAATAAATATTGTAAAAAATGCTAAGGTTAAAAAGTTTACAGAGTGTGAGACATCTTCTCTAGAAAGTATTGTTTTGAACCACTAGAAACAAACTACAAATTTCCCCACTGAGGGACGAATAAAGGCATATCTTAGAGAGTGAGTGCTCTCGCATATAGACAAGCTTTGTCGTTTTCTCCCGGTGAACAGCAGACTGGCCTCACGGCAGAAACAAAACAGGAAAACCTCATAAACACGCCGAAAGTTGCTCTAAACACTTTTAAATGATCGTCTTTGTAAGTATATTGGTGTATAAAGCGCTTAGATGCATTTCCTATTTCAAAAGTTGTACTTGTTTTGTCACGCTCGCTAACTTCATGCTAGTGCTAGTTTGCATTTGCAGTTGGTGTACGCGTTTGTAAGCTAACGATTAGCTGATGTGTGTTTAGCCCGCAATATGAGCAGTATTGGAATTTTATTTTATTTTTTTTCTGTTTCAGTTACCTCTTATTTTTACAAGAAAGCTTCATAAAGCAGGAAAAGCAAGCCTTGTGTGCAGCGTTTTCTTCATCGGTTCGCTGGCTGTCTAGCAGCATACAGACACAATTACATTCCCTTTCACACTGCATGGCTACTGAGCCGTCAGAGCCAAGTTGACATGCTATGGCTGAGATCGAGTGGAAAAAAGGGTATCCTCTTTTTCTGTGTGGAAGTGGTAAGTTTTTGTCTTTTTTGTCTTCCTTATCCACTCCTTTTGAAACACTTTAAGTTTAGAATAAGCAAACTGGAGAGGTTAACTAGTTAGCTCGCTAGTTTATTATGCTCGGGGCGGCCGTCTGTTATGTCCTGCATTGATCCTATAGCCTGCCCAAAGTGATGTACACAAAGATTAATAGGAGTGTAAAAGTGACGACAGGAGTATTACTTAATGTCTACAGGGCGTTAATAATACCAAAACCCATATTTTGAAAGTCGTAAACAGATTTTGTATGTTCTAACTATGAAAATATTCAATTTATTAACATTGAATCCTATATCACAGAACTACATTTAACTTGGCCGTGTATGTTTTACTCTTAA